>NW_028159639.1:112500-125000 GCF_964263955.1 Coregonus lavaretus | reverse complement strand
CAGTATCTTCATCCTGTGTCTTCTCTTCCCTAGCTCCTCTTCTTGTGACCACTGGAACTCCCAGAACAGGTAGGAACACATTACAACTCTTATCATTCTAGCTGGGGAAGCTGTAGAAGAAATAGGTGAATAGGAAACGGGTACAGTAGGGAGACTAGGTGGTTAGGAAACTGATACAGTAGTAGTAGGAGGACTAGGTGGTTAGGAAACTGGTACAGTAGGGAGACTAGGTGGTTAGGAAACTGGTACAGTAGTAGTAGGAGGACTAGGTGTTAGGAAACTGGTACAGTAGTAGTAGGAGGACTAGGTGTTAGGAAACTGATACAGTAGTAGTAGGAGGACTAGGTGTTAGGAAACTGGTACAGTAGTAGTAGGAGGACTAGGTGGTTAGGAAACTGGTACAGTAGAAGGACTAGGTGGTTAGGAAACTGGTACAGTAGTAGTAGGAGGACTAGGTGTTAGGAAACTGGTACAGTAGTAGTAGGAGGACTAGGTGTTAGGAAACTGGTACAGTAGTAGTAGGAGGACTAGGTGGTTAGGAAACTGGTACAGTAGAAGGACTAGGTGGTTAGGAAACTGGTACAGTTGGAGGACTAGGTGGTTAGGAAACTGGTACAGTAGGGAGACTAGGTTGTTAGGAAACTGGTACAGTAGGATGACTAGGTGGTTAGGAAACTGGGTTCTACAACTGATTTAAGTTTATTTAGACAGGATTTGTTGTTCCTTTTGATGGCATAGAAGGCCCTTTTTGCCAGATTGTTCACAGCTTTGTGGAAGTTACCTGTGGTGCTGATGTTTAGGCCGAGGTAGGTAGTTTATTGTGTGCTCTATGTATTTTTTGGTCCTAGCAAATTGACCTTTTTGGAACACCATTATTTTTGTCTAACTGAGGTTTACTGTCAAGGCCCAGGTCTGACAGAATCTGTGCAGAAGATCTAGGTGCTGCTGTAGGCCCTCCTTGGTTGGGGACAAAAGCACCAGATCATCATCATCCAAAAAATCATCAGAAAACAGTAGACATTTGATTTCAGATTCTAGTAGGCCGAGGCCATGAGCTGCAGACTGTTCTAGTGCCCTCGCCATTTCTTTGATATATATGTTGAAGAAGGTGGGCTCAAGCTGCATCTGTTTCTCTCTCTCTCTCTCTGTCTCTCTGTCTCTACGTCTCTCTCTCTCTCTCTCTCTCTCTCTGTCTCTCTGTCTCTACGTCTCTCTCTCTCTCTCTCTCTCTCTCTGTCTCTCTGTCTCTATGTCTCTCTCTCTATGTCTCTCTGTCTCTCTCTCACAAACACACATAAATACACACATCAGTATCTTCATCCTGTGTCTTCTCTTCCCTAGCTCCTCTTCTTGTGACCACTGGAACTCGCAGAACAGGTAGGAACACAGTACAACTATTATCATTCTAGCTGGGGAAGTTGTAGGAGGACTAGGTGGTTAGGAAACTGGTACAGTAGGGAGACTAGGTGGTTAGGAAACTGGTACAGTAGTAGTAGGAGGACTAGGTGTTAGGAAACTGGTACAGTAGTAGTAGGAGGACTAGGTTGTTAGGAAACTGGTACAGTAGTTGTAGGAGGACTAGGTGGTGAGGAAACTGGTACAGTAGGAGGACTAGGTGGTTAGGAAACTGATACAGTAGGAGGACTAGGTGTTAGGAAACTGGTACAGTAGTTGTAGGAGGACTAGGTGGTTAGGAAACTGGTACAGTAGGAGGACTAGGTGGTTAGGAAACTGGTACAGTAGGATGACTAGGTGGTTAGGAAACTGGGTTCTACAACTGATTTAAGTTTATTTAGACAGGATTTGTTGTTCCTTTTGATGGCATAGAAGGCCCTTTTTGCAGACTGTTCTAGTGCCCTCGCCATTTCTTTGATATTTATGTTGAAGAAGGTGGGCTCAAGCTGCATCTGTTTCTCTCTCTTCTCTCTCTGTCTCTCTGTCTCTATGTCTCTCTCTCTCTCTCTCTCTCTCTCTCTCTCTCACAAACACACACACACACACACACACACACATAAACACACACACATAACACACACATCAGTATCTTCATCCTGTGTCTTCTCTTCCCTAGCTCCTCTTCTTGTGACCACTGGAACTCCCAGAACAGGTAGGAACACATTACAACTCTTATCATTCTAGCTGGGGAAGCTGTAGGAGGACTAGGTGGTTAGGAAACGGGTACAGTAGGGAGACTAGGTGGTTAGGAAACTGGTACAGTAGTAGTAGGAGGACTAGGTTGTTAGGAAACTGGTACAGTAGGATGACTAGGTGGTTAGGAAACTGGTACAGTAGGAGACTAGGTGGTTAGGAAACTGGGACAGTAGCTGAAGGAAGGAGAAGGGTCTGAGAGGAATGTTATTATCTTGTATTTGTAGTTCCAGGTACCCCAGTGGTCATCATGGTGTGTGTGAGTCTGACTGTGTTGGTGGTGGGACTCATCCTGCTACTGATCTACAAATGGAGGAGAGACAGGAAATCATCAAGTGAGTAACCCTCATATGAATGTATATACAGTGGGGAGAACAAGTATTTGATACACTGCCGATGTTGCAGGTTTTCCTACTTACAAAGCATGTAGAGGTCTATAATCTTTATCATAGGTACACTTCAACTGTGAGAGACGGAATCTAAAACAAAAATCCAGAAAATCACATTGTATGATTTTTAAGTAATTAATTTGCATTTTATTGCATGACATAAGTATTTGATCACCTACCAACCAGTAAGAATTCCAGCTCTCACAGAACTGTTAGTTTTTCTTTAAGAAGCCCTCCTGTTCTCCACTCATTACCTGTATTATCTACACCTGTTTGAACTCGTTATCTGTATAAAAGACACCTGTCCACACACTCAATCAAACAGTCTCCAACCTCTCCACAATGGCCAAGACCAGAGAGCTGTGTAAGGACATCAGGGATAAAATTGTAGACCTGCACAAGGCTGGGATGGGCTACAGGACAATAGGCAAGCAGCTTGGTGAGAAGGCAACAACTGTTGGCGCAATAATTAGAAAATGGAAGAAGTTCAAGATGACGGTCAATCACCCTCGGTCTGGGGCTCCATGCAAGATCTCACCTCGTGGGGCATCAATGATCAAGAGGAAGGTGAGGGATCAGCCCAGAACTACATGGCAGGACCTGGACAATGACCTGAAGAGAGCTGGGACCACAGTCTCAAAGAAAACCATTAGTAACACACTACGCCGTCATGGATTAAAATCCTGCAGCGCATGCAAGGTCCCCCTGCTTAAGCCAGCGCATGTCCAGGCCCGTCTGAAGTTTGCCAATGACCATCTGGATGATCCAGAGGAGGAATGGGAGAAGGTCATGTGGTCTGATGAGACAAAAATAGAGCTTTTTGGTCTAAACTCCACTCGCCGTGTTTGGAGGAAGAAGAAGGATGAGTACAACCCCAAGAACACCATCCCAACCGTGAAGCATGGAGGTGGAAACATCATTCTTTGGGGATGCTTTTCTGCAAAGGGGACAGGACAACTGCACCGTATTGAGGGGAGGATGGATGGGGCCATGTATCGCGAGATCTTGGCCAACAACCTCCTTCCCTCAGTAAGAGCATTGAAGATGGGTCATGGCTGGGTCTTCCAGCATGACAATGACCTGAAACACACAGCCAGGGCAACTAAGGAGTGGCTCCGTAAGAAGCATCTCAAGGTCCTGGAGTGGCCTAGCCAGTCTCCAGACCTGAACCCAATAGAACATCTTTGGAGGGAGCTGAAAGTCCGTATTGCCCAGCGACATCTCCGAAACCTGAAGGATCTGGAGAAGGTCTGTATGGAGGAGTGGGCCAAAATCCCTGCTGCAGTGTGTGCAAACCTGGTCAAGACCTACAGCAGGGGTGTCAAACCCATTTTAGCTCAGGGGCCACGTGGAGGAAAATCTATTCCCAAGTGGGCCGGACCGGAAAAATCATGGTATATATAACTTAAAAACAACAACTTCAGATAGTTTTCTTTGTTTTAATACGATCAACATACAACATAAAGCTGGAGCCTGAGGACAGTGTGTCCAAAATAGTACAAGCACAACATCACTTTTAATCATAAAACACGTCAAGTTATTTGAAAGTTCTGAGGACAAAGAACACACAAACACACAATGCCTCAGTGATTAACATAACTGTTTCACAGATCACAGAACTATATCAGGGTGTCATTTCTCAGGCAGAAATGTAGATACAAATAATGAAATCCTGTTCCCCAAACAAGTGCAAGAACCACAGAGTCAAGAATAGGTTAAATATACAAATAAAATAAAATCAATTAAAAACAATAGCACATCAACATAAAAACATATAAACATAAATCTGAAAGCGTTGCTCAAACTCCCGTAACAGTCCCGTTATTTTATCTTTGAATCGCTTCATGTCTGCCACATGTTGGGTCGTGCACACATTTTTCAGACAGGGGAAGTGAGCTGCATCACCACCGGCAAGTTGCGTCTCCCACAATGACAGCTTCAACTTGAAAGAACGTATGCTGTCATAATACTGCGTGACAACTTTGTTGCGCCCTTGCAGCTGTTTGTTCAAGTTATTCAGGTGCTCTGTAACATCCACCATAAATGCAAGGTCCTGCATCCATTCTGCGGAATGAAATTCTAACACTGGTTTGCCCTTTTCTTCCATGAACTGTTCAATTTCTTCTCGTAAATCAAAGAAACGCCTCAGCACAGCACCTCGGCTTAACCATCTTACCTCAGTGTGGTATGGCAGGCCATAGATGTGGTCTTTCTCTCTGAGAAGGCTGTCAAACTGACGGTGATTCAGGCTTCTGGATCGGATGAAATTAACAGATTGGATGACCACCTTCATGACGTTATCCATCTTTAATGACTTGCAACACAAAGCCTCCTGGTGCAAAATACAGTGAAAAGTCAAAAAATCACGTCCTCCATTTGCAGATTGCACTTTCTCTCTGAACTTTGTCACAACGCCTGCTTTTTTCCCGATCATTGAGGGCGCACCATCTGTAGCCAGGCTGACAGCGCGGGACCAGTCCACTCCGACCCTGTCCATCGCGCCGACGAGTGCTGTAAAAATATCAGCTGCTGTCATTGTATCTGTCATCGGCACCAACTCCACGAACTCCTCGGTGACAGTCAATGTGTCATCAACTCCGCGGATGAAAATGGCCAGTTGTGCAACATCTGTAATGTCCGTGCTTTCATCAATTGCAACCGAAACATAATAAATGACTATACTTTCTGCTTCAACTGGCTGTCCAAATCCACTGAAAGATCGGAAATCCTGTCTGCAACTGTGTTTCTTGTCAGGCTGATATTTGCAAAAGCCTGCCGCTTTTCAGGGCACACAATCTCCGCTGCCTTCATCATGCATGTTTTTACAAATTCACCCTCACTAAATGGTTTTGAAGCCACTGCGATTTCATTAGCAATGAGGTAGCTAGCTTTCACTGCAGCGTCACTGATGTCTCGGCTGTGAGTAAACACAGACTGCTGTTTCTTCAGACCCGCCAACAGTTCATTCACCTTCTCTCATCTCCGCTGTCCTTGAAAGTTGTCATATTTGTCGGCATGAAGACTCACATAGTGGCGACGAAGGTTATATTCTTTCAGCACTGCAACATGCTCTGAACACACCAAACATACAGCTTTCCCATTCAATTCCGTGATTAAATAGGATGACAATTTTTCTTGGAACACTCTGCACTCTGCGTCCACTTTTCTCTTTTTTGACAGATACATATTGGGGCAATGAGGGTGCCAAAGCACATAATGTTAAAAGTAGAAGCCGTAATAAATATCGCGGGCAAAATAAAGTAGCTCATTGGCTGCACGTGCTTGACCTACTTGCTCTGCCCCGGTATAAACAGTTTGCTTGCTTAACACAATTGCTATTGCGTCATCCAGTGGACGCAATTGGAACAGCAGTTTATTTTATTGAAAAATTGCAGCGCATTTTTATACTTTACAAATATTTTTTTTAATTTATTTTAAATTTATTTTATTTTAATCATCTCGCGGGTCGGATTAAACCCGTTTGCGGGCCTGATCCGGCCTGCGGGCCGTACGTTTGACACCCCTGACCTACAGGAAACGTATGATCTCTGTACCAAATATTAAGTTCTGCTTTTCTGATGTATCAAATACTTATGTCATGCAATAAAATGCAAATTAATTACTTAAAAATCATACAATGTGATTTTCTGGAGAATTTTTTTTTTGATTCCGTCTCTCACAGTTGAAGTGTACCTATGATAAAAATTACAGACTTCTACATGCTTTGTAAGTAGGAAAACCTGCTAAATCGGCAGTGCATCAAATACTGGTTCTCCCCACTGTATATGTACATGAACACAGGAAACAGACACACACACTGCAACCATTGTTCATGATACACTACATGATCTAAAGTATGTGGACACCTGCTCGTCGAACATCTCATTCCAAAATCATGGGCATTAATATGGAGTTGGTCCCCCCTTTGCTACTATAACAGCATCCACTCTTCTGGGATGGCTTTCCACTAGATGTGGGAACATTGCTGTGGGGACTTGCTTCCATTCAGGAGCAAGAGCTCTGAGGTTGGGCAATTAGGCCTGGCTCACAGTCGGTGTTCCAATTCATCCCAAAGGTGTTCGATGGGGTTGAGGTCAGGGCTCTGTGCAGGCCAGTCAATTTCTTCCTCACCGATCTCGACAAACCAGTTCTGTATGGACCTCGCTTTCTGCACGGGGGAATTGTCATGCTGAAACAGGAAAGGGCCTTCCACAAAACTGTTGCCACAAAGTTGGAAGCCAGAATCGTCTAGAATGTCATTGTATGATGTTGGGGTAGCGTTTCCACTTCACAATAACAGCACTTACAGTTGACCGGGGCAGCTCTAGCAGGGCAGGAATTTGACAAACTCACTTGTTGAAAGGTGGCATCCTATGACAGTGCCACGTTGAAAGTCACTGAGCTCTTCAGTAGGGTCATTCTAATGCCAATGTTTAACTATGGAGATTGCATGGCTGGGTACTATATTTTATACACCTGTCAGCAACGGGTGTGGCTGAAATAGTTGTTTCCACTCATTTGAAGGGGTGTCCACATACTTTTGTATATACATTGTATGTTGTGTGTTCCACAGGGCCAGACTCCAAGCCAGATACAGGAATCACAGTGTGTGTAAGAGAGGGTACCATCAATACAACAACCCAAGACTCCACCTACCAAACCCTCAATACAACAACCCAAGACTCCACCTACCAAACCCTTAATACAACAACCCAAGACTCCACCTACCAAACCCTCAATACAACAACCCAAGACTCCACCTACCAAACCCTCAATACAACAACCCAAGACTCCACCTACCAAACCCTTAATACAACAACCCAAGACTCCACCTACCAAACCCTCAATACAACAACCCAAGACTCCACCTACCAAACCCTCAATACAACAACCCAAGACTCCACCTACCAAACCCTTAATACAACAACCCAAGACTCCACCTACCAAACCCTCAATACAACAACCCAAGACTCCACCTACCAAACCCTCAATAAAACAACCCAAGACTCCAACTAACAAACCCTCAATACAACAACCCAAGACTCCACCTACCAAACCCTCAATACAACAACCCAAGACTCCACCTACCAAAACCTCAATACAACAACCCAAGACTCCACCTACCAAACCCTCAATACAACAACTCAAGACTCCACCTACCAAAACCTCAATACAACAACCCAAGACTCCACCTACCAAACCCTCAATACAACAACTCAAGACTCTACCTACCACACCCTAAATTCAACAACCCAAGACTCCACCAACCAAACCCTAAACACAACAACCCAAGACCCCCACCTACCAAAACCTCAATACAACAACCCACGACTCTACCTACCACACCTTAAACTTAACAACCCAAGACTCCACCAACCAAACCCTAAACACAACAACCCAAGACTCCACCAACCAAACCCTAAACACAACAACCCAAGACCCCCACCTACCAAACCCTCAATACAACAACCCAGTGGCCGTAACAACACAGAGACAGTAATGTGTTCATTAAGTGTTGGTCTTCGTAACATGTGTACCTAATGTAAGAAAATCCATTCTGCACCGTACTGATTTACTTATAACTTATTTGGATCCATGAAATGTTATATATATATATATATATATATATATATATATATATATATATATATATATATATAGAGAGAGAGAGAGAGGGAGAGAGAGAGAGAGAGAGAGAGAGAGAGAGAGAGAGAGAGAGAGAGAGAGAGAGAGAGAGAGAGAATAAATACATTATTCCCCAAAATTATGAAACAATACTAAGAATTTGAAAACTTAAATGATGAAGACAAACATAAACATACTTACTGAAAAACCAAAATGCTGTGTTTTGTTTTTGCCAAATACAGTTAATTCGTAATGTATGCAATTTTTTTTCTCATTTTGTTAAGTTACAGCCTTTTTCTAAAATTGATTAAATAGTTTTTCCCCTCATCAATCTACACACATTAACGCGTAATGACAAAGCAAAACAGGTTTTATAAAAATTAAATACTAAAATATGACATTTACATAAATATACAGACCCTTTACTCAGTACTTACACAAAT
The DNA here is from genome assembly GCF_964263955.1 of Coregonus lavaretus. Lineage (NCBI taxonomy): Eukaryota > Metazoa > Chordata > Actinopteri > Salmoniformes > Salmonidae > Coregonus > Coregonus lavaretus. Next base: position 116,395 of record NW_028159639.1, on the reverse strand, counting down.
TATAAAACTGAAATATGACATTTACATAAGTATTCAGACCCTTTACTCAGTACTTTGTTAAAGCACCTTCAGCAGCGATTACAGCCTCGATTCTTCTTGGGTTTGACGCTACAAGCTTGGCACACCTGTATTTGAGGAGTTTCTCCCATTCTTCTCTGCAGATCCTCTCAAGCTCTGTCACGTTGGATGGGGAGCATCGGTGCACAGCTATTTTCAGGTCTCTCCAGAGATGTTTGATCGGGTTCAAGTCCGGGCTCTGGCTGGGCCAATCAAGGACATTCAGAGACTTGTCCCAAATCCACTCCTCCGTTGTCTTGGCTTTGTGCTTAGGGTCATTGCCCTGTTGGAAGGTGAACCTTCACCCCAGTCTGAGGTCCTGAGTGATCTGGAGCAGGTTTTCATCAAGGAACTCTCTGTACTTTGCTCCTTTCATCTTTCCCTCGATCCTGACTAGTCTCCCAGTCCCTGCCGCTGAAAAACATCCCCACAGCATGACGCTGCCACCACCATGCTTCACAGTAGGGATAGTGCCAGGTTTCCTCCAGACGTGATGCTTGGCCTTCAGGACAAAGAGTTCAATCTTGGTTTCATCAGACCAGATCATCTTGTTTCTCATGGTCTGAGTCCTTTAGGTGCCTTTTGGCAAACTCCAAGCGGGCTGTCATGTGCCTTTTACTGAGGAGTGGTTTCTGTCTGGCCGCTCTACGATAAAGGCCTGATTGGTGGAGTGCTGCAGAGGAACTCTGGAGCGCTGTCAGAGTGACCATTGGGTTCTTGGTCACCTCCCTGACGAAGACCCTTCTTCCACGATTGCTCTGTTTGGCCGGGCAGCCATCACTAGGAAGAGTCTTGGTGGTTCAAAACTTCTGATGGAGGCCACTGTGTTCTTGAGGACCTTCAATGCTGCAGAAATATTTTGGTACCCTTTCCCCAGATCTGTGTCTCGACATAATCCTGTCTCTGAGCTCAGTGGACAATTCCTTTGACCTCATGGCTTGGGTTTCGTTCTCTGACATGTTGTCAACTGTGGGACCTTATATAGACAGGTGTTTGCCTTTCCAAATCATGTCCAATCAATTGAATTTACCACAGGTGGACTCCAATGAAGTTGTAGAAACATCTCAAGAATGATCAATGGAAACAGAATGCACCTGAGCTCAATTTCGAGTCTCATAGCAAAGGGTCTGAATACTTATGTAAATAAGGTATTTCTGTTTTTATTTTTAAGAAATTTGCAAAAAAATCTGAAAATGTGTTTTCGCTTTGTCATGATGGGCTATTGTGTGTAGATTGATGAGGAAAATATAATTTCATCCATTTTAGAATAAGGCTGTAACGTAACAAAATTTGGAAAATGTCAAGGTTTCTGAATAATTTCTGAATGCTCTGTATGTGGCCTCCTGCCACAATCTGAGGGACAGACAACAAAAAATATAGTGTGATTATTAATATTAGCCTTTTAGATATTTTCTGTCTTTTCCATGTCATCACTTCTCATTACTCTCTGTTACTATAACTCAGGTTACAACTAGTTCTGGTATTAATTGCATTCTTATTATTCTCCTTTGTTATTATTTGTTATAATTATTTTTAACATTATCATTAGCTACATTACTAACAGTTTAGTGTATTTGTTGTAATTACTATGAACATTATTATCAGCTATATTACTAACAGTCCCATTCTATCTCCAAAGTACTGTATGTTTTGGAAATATGTACATCCTGCCAATAAAGCAATTTTAAATAAAAAAATGAGAGAGAGGGAGAGAGAGAGAGAGAGAGAGAGAGAGAGAGAGAGAGAGAGAGAGAGAGAGAGAGAGAGAGAGAGGGGGGGGGGGGAGAGAGAGAGAGAGAGAGAGAGAGAGAGAGAGAGAGAGAGAGAGAGAGAGAGAGAGAGAGAGAGAGAGAGACAGACAGACAGACAGACAGACAGACAGACAGAGAAAGAGAGAGAAAGAGAGGGAAGGAGAGAGAAAGAGAGAGAGAGAGAGAGAGAGAGAGAGCGAGAGAGAGAGAAAGAGAGAGAGAGAGAAAGAGAGAAAGAGAGAAAGAGAGAAAGAGGAGAGAGAGAGAGAGACAGAGAGAGAGAGAGAAAGAGAAGAGAAAGAGAGAGAAAGAGAGAGAGAGAGAGGAGAGAGAGAGAGAGAGAGAGAGAGAGAGAGAGGACCACAAATACAAATTCCATCTAGACACCGTTGCCCTAGAGCACACAAAAAACTATACATACCTCGGCCTAAACATCAGCGCCACTGGTAACTTCCACAAAGCTGTGAACGATCTGAGAGACAAGGCAAGAAGGGCCTTCTATGCCATCAAAAGGAACATAAAATTTAACATACCAATTAGGATCTGGCTAAAAATACTTGAATCAGTTATAGAACCCATTGCCCTTCATGGTTCTGAGGTCTGGGGTCCGCTCACCATCCAAGAATTCACAAAATGGGACAAACACCAAATTGAGACACTGCATGCAGAATTCTGCAAAAACATCCTCCGTGTACAACGTAAAACACCAAATAACCGAGCAGAATTAGGCCAATACCCGCTAATTATCAAAATCCAGAAAAGAGCCGTTAAATTCTATAACCACTTAAAAGGAAGCGATTCCCAAACCTTCCATAACAAAGCCATCACCTACAGAGAGATGAACTTGGAGAAGAGTCCCCTAAGTAAGCTTGTCCTGGGGCTCTGTTCACAAACACAAACAGACCCCACAGAGCCACAGGACAACACAACAACTAGACCCAACCAAATCATGAGAAAACAAAAAGAGAATTACTTGACACATTGGAAAGAACAAACAAAAAAACAGAGTAAACTAGAACGCTATTTGGCCCTAAACAGAGAGTACACAGTGGCAGAATACCTGACCACTGTGACTGACCCAAACTTAAGGAAAGCTTTGACTATGTACAGACTCAGTGAGCATAGCCTTGCTATTGAGAAAGGCCACCGTAGGCAGACCTGGCTCTCAAGAGAAGACAGGCTATGTGCACACTGCCCACAAAATGAGGTGGAAACTGAGCTGCACTTCCTAACCTCCTGCCAAATGTATGACCATATTAGAGACACATATTTCCCTCAGATTACAGCGATCCACAAAGAATTAGAAAACAAACCCAATTTTGATAAACTCCCTTATCTACTGGGTGAAAAACCACAGTTTGCCATCACAGCTGCAAGATTTGTGACCTGTTGCCACAAGAAAAGGGCAACCAGTGAAGAACAAACACCATTGTAAATACAACCCATATTTATGTTTATTTATTTTCCCATTTGTACTTTAACTATTTGCACATTGTTACAACACTGTATATATACATAATATGACATTTGAAATGTCTTTATTCTTTTGAAACTTCTGAGTGTAATGTTTACTGTTAATATTTATTGTTTATTTCACTTTTGTTTACTATCTACTTCACTTACTTTGGCAATGTTAACACACATTTCCCATGCCAATAAAGCCCTTAAATTGAATTGAAATTGAATTGAGAGAGAGAGAGAAGGAGAAAGAAAAAGAGAGAGAGAGAGAGAGAGAGAGAGAGAGAGAGAGAATAAATATATTATTCCCCAAAATTATGAAACAATACTAAGAATTTGAAAACCTAAATGATTAAGACAAACATAAACATACTTACTGAAAAACCAAAATGCTGTGTTTTGATTTTGCCAAATACAGTGAATTCGTAATGTATTCATACTTTTTTCACATTTTGTTAAGTTACAGCCTTTTTCTAAAATTGATTAAATTGTTTTTTCCCTCATCAATCAATGACAAAGCAAAACAGGTTTTTAGAAACATTTGTACATTTACACAAAATAAAAAACGGAAATATGTCACATTTACATAAGTATTCAGACCCTTTACTCAGTACTTTCTTAAAGCACCT
>NW_028159639.1:92500-105000 GCF_964263955.1 Coregonus lavaretus | reverse complement strand
GTGTATATGGGGACAGGTCTGGGGACGGTGGTGTGTGTGTTACTAATGTGTTACTGTGTGTTCTCCAGGTGTCCTGGTGTATATGGGGACAGGTCTGGGGACGGTGGTGTGTGTGTTACTAATGTGTTACTGTGTGTTCTCCAGGTGTCCTGGTGTATATGGGGACAGGTTTGCGGATGGTGGTGTGTGTGTTGGTCCTCATTCTCATCATATTAATCAGACAAAGGACCAGAACAAAGATAACTACTGGTGAGACACACACATGTTGTTTTACTATCCTTGTGGGGACCAAACAATTGATTCCCCTTTAACCCTAACCCTAACCTTAACCCTAAACCTAACCCCTAACCCTAATTGTAACACTAACCCTAATTCTAATTCTAATTCTAACCCTAAACCTAATTCTCAAATTAACCTAACCCTAACCCTAACCCTGATTGTAACACCAACCTTTAATTCAAACCCTAACCCTAAACTTAACCCGAAACCTAAAATAATGTGTCTTTTTGGGACCCGTGACATGTCCCCACTTGTCTGAATTTTCATTTGTTTTACATTCCTTGTGAGGACCTCTGGGCCCCACAAGCATAGTAAAACCAAACACACACACAAACAAACACACACACAGACACACACAGTGATTACATATATATTATATGTCCTCTTTACAATCCTCAGAATCTGCTAACTCCAAAAAATACTGTCTTCAACCCCATCTACCCCACCCCAACCAATCAGAACCTAGATACATCCTGTGACATCACCACAACAACCAATCCTTGTCCAGATGACATCTACTCCAATGTTGGTCCATCTACAGAGGCTCCAGAAACTGTGAGCTATGCTAGGGTCAACTTCCCCAGAGATCCATCCTGTCTCCACTATGCTACTGTCAACTTCCCAAGAGATCCATCCTGTCTCCACTATGCTACTGTCAACTTCCCCAGAGATCCATCCTGTCTCCACTATGCTACTGTCAACTTCCCCAGAGATCCATCCTGTCTCCACTATGCTACTGTCAACTTCCCCAGAGATCCATCCTGTCTCCACTATGCTACTGTCAACTTCCCCAGAGATCCAGCCTGTCTCCACTATGCTACTGTCTCCTTCAGTAAAGACACTGATGTTAGTAACCCCCCAGACTCTGTTATATACTCCAGTTTTAGTAACCCCCCAGACTATGTTATATACTCCAGTGTTAGTAACCCCCCAGACTCTGTTATATACTCCAGTGTTAGTAACCCCCCAGACTCTGTTATATACTCCAGTGTTAGTAACCCCCCAGACTCTGTTATACACTCCAGTGTTAGTAACCCCCCAGACACTGTTATATACTCCAGTGTTAGTAACCCCCCAGACTCTGTTATATACTCCAGTGTTAGTAACCCCCCAGACTCTGTTATATACTCCAGTGTTAGTAACCCCCCAGACACTGTTATATACTCCAGTGTTAGTAACCCCCCAGACTCTGTTATATACTCCAGTGTTAGTAACCCCCCAGACTCTGTTATGTACTCCAGTGTTAGTAACCCCCCCCCCAGACTCTGTTATATACTCCAGTGTTAGTAACCCCCCAGACTCTGTTATATACTCCAGTGTTAGTAACCCCCCAGACTCTGTTATATCCTCCAGTGTTAGTAACCCACCAGACTCTGTTATGTACTCCAGTGTTAGTAACCCCCCCCCCCCCCCCCCAGACTATGTTATATATTCCAGTGTTAGTAACCCCCCAGACTCTGTTATATACTCCAGTGTTAGTAACCCCCCAGACTCTGTTATGTACTCCAGTGTTAGTAACCCCCCCCCCCCCCCCAGACTCTTTTATATACTCCAGTGTTAGTAACCCCCCAGACTCTGTTATATACTCCAGTGTTAGTAACCCCCCAGACTCTGTTATATACTCCAGTGTTAGTAACCCCCCATACTCTGTTATATACTCCAGTGTTAGTAACCCCCCAGTCACAGACTCTGTTAGTGAATTCAGAGCCATTCAGTGACTAGCTACACTACAAACATAATTGAACCAGGTTCCCGTAAAGCAATTGTAATGACAGTCCACCACAACATACCCAAGAGTTTCCTGATTAACAAGTCTGTGTTTAATTTAAAAGTGTAATTTAATTGTGTGAGAACTGTGGGGTTTCATATGCCTGTATTAACTCGTCTGTTGCTCTGTTGTAATGTACACAAGTTACAATGTCAACTTTATGATGATTGATGATACAATGATGAACCTGTCAATGTGCTTTCAATAAGATAGCCTTTACCAAGTGTCCGTATTCACTTATATTTAATGGCTGTGTGTGTGTGTGTGAATCTGCTTTTTAATTGATAATGCCCAAGAAGCCGGTGTTTGGAGGATGTATTGGCATTGGTGTTGCTAGGACCAAGGATATTGTCGTATCGAGTGAGTGGTGGCAATTATTGCTGATGAACAAAAGGAGTCTGCTCATACTGAACGTTGATCATAAGGTTTATTCAGATCACAAGCTTCAGCATGAGTGACAGGTGACATGACACCCGGAGAGTGACGCCTCAGAATGGCTGCTCGTTCTGCCCTCTCCTTCGTTTTCCCCCCTATTTATAAACAATGATGCTCCCTCTTCTGGCCAATCACCAGTCTCCCCTGTCTACAACACACTTCCTGTCTGTTGTATGTGGCGTTACACCTAAAACATTCCCTTTTGATACTAACATCAACAACATTCAATTTCTTCATGAAAAACATTTAACAAAGACATAATCTTAATACACTACATATTTCCCCCCTTCGAGACGAACTAAACGTCTCGAAAACAAACAGAATAGGATTATGACCAGTAACAATTTATCTTATTGAGTATCTTTAAAATTAAACCAAAAACATTCTTCTCTAGAGTGTAAATACCTTTCTATGAAATATCAACAACTGTTTATGAAGTGTGAATACATTACTATGACATATGAACAACTGTTTATGGAGTGTAAGAGCGAAAAACTGTCCGGCAACCTTCCATCCATCAATCAAGACAGTAAAATTCTCTCACGGTCCCTCTGCCCCAGGCAACCACCTTCGGTACTCCAGATAACCTCATAAACCATGTAAATGCATTTGAAACTATGATGCAATTAAATACACATGTAAGCCCCTGCAAACAAAATCCTATCCAAAAACATCCACTTGTAAGGCTGGTCAACCCATTGGACCCTAAAGTGGAACTCTCCCTGCCTAGACTTTCTCTGTCCCTAAGCATCACCGAAATAAACAAAAACATCTAAGTTCCTCACATGTATTCAATAACATCAAACATCATTCTACAAAAATTAACACCTAAGAATATGACACAATTATGTATTACACATGTCTATATTTCATTGCAGACACTGGAATGTAGTCCACTACACTTCATCTCCCCGTAGTCTCCTCTTCCAATGGACTTGTTGATGATGGAATCGGCCACACCCTCCTTGTTTCATCTCCTCCAGTCATATTGTCCCTTCATATTGTCCCTGTTTTGAGTATTTCAATCTCCACATGTTCCCCCAAATGCTTCTGGAAGAAAAGGAAAGACCAAACAGTATCTTTTGCAAAACAACACTTTCAAATTGAACATCAATATCAACTAAGAATATAGAAATGATATATAAATGATGTATGAATCACATAAACCCATTCCCCCCTTTGATTCATAAATCATACTACAAATCACACTAATATTGAAAAATAATCACACTATATTGAAAAATCATAAAATAATCCAAAATTATATTTATCCATCAGTTCCACTTGTCCATCTTTATCCAGATCAGGAACAGTCAACACCGGCATCTGAGTGTTGTCTCCAGGCATCACTCTCCAACCTATCTCAATATCATAGCTTTCTCAAAGGTCAGTAACAAATTACAAACATCACACAGTGTTATCAAAGCTGAAACTAAAATCTGACCCATCACTGCCCCTACTGGGCCTAACTGATCTTGCAACCAAATCTTCTCAGATCTCCCAAACACATCCCTTATATTCTTCAATGCATATATAACTATCTGAACTATCTGGACTCAAAGTATACCTAATATTATCAATATGATCTTCCCAAATGTTACACCATACCATGGAAAAAGTCCCCCCTTCTCCCTTAGATTTATCCTTCAATGATAGGCTTGAAGACTATGACATGTCGCCATGTCACCTTTTAACCCTAGATTTAGCTGTGTCCGGTGCTATCCCTCTTATAATGGTAAAACCTCATATGGAAGCTTCAACGTTGACATGTAACAACATCCTGTCTATCCATAGTGTAAGAATATATATGCTTTATCACCCCAAACCCTCTAAATATCTCTAAAATTCCCCATAGTCACATTGTCAGGCAAAAGCTAATCTTTTAACCATCAAAGGCCTGCTGTTCTTACTACCTGGTACATAAAAAAATAACCTATTTCTCATTACTACCCTTAAGGTCATGCATACCCAAAGTTATCATATAACATCACAATCTGATATTCCCATAAACATACCCCTTACCTCATATGTTTTATTAGAACAAACAACTTTTAGCCCTCACTGGTTTCACCTCCAATACTTCAGTTACGCTGTTACCTGATTTTACTTCCCATCTAACAAATTCACCCAAGTTAATTCACTTAACCCAATAACACCTAACCCTAGGTTTAAACAAATGTTTTGACAACGACATTATTTTATCTGTTACTGATTGTTGCTGATACCACAGTCATGACAAAGCATAAAATTGACACATACTTGATAGAGGTCGAACGACCGTCTCTAACATATTTGGTTCTGGAATTCTCAACAGACATGGACCCTCAAGATTCCTCACTGATCTTACAGAATGAGCTGCTGGAACCTGCCCATCTATCTCTAATTTTCACAACAGAAGAATCAAACCACTCCCTTTAGTTTCTCTCTCCCCTAACGAGCGGTACTGATCAGATACCTCTCCTTGTCTGTCATTAAAATCAAAGACCTCATCCTGTACCTCCATGATGAATCTATATTGTCTCTATTCTTCCTGAACTCCCTCAATGACTGTGGAGGCCACAACAGACCTCAACTCTTCCATTATAAGCGTTACTTTATGAATTACATAGCCTTTTAACCAATAATTCTTACCCAGACCAAATTCTAATGCTTGCACTAGATAAGTACACATATATTCTCCCTGACCTTTCTCTGTAACATTACGCAACATAAGTGAACAGTCACTCCTAACCCTCTTCTAACCTATACCTCCTTTGACTAGGTGCAACAGCTTCTACTCCTGGTCCTGATAACAATACTTATTCTCCATAATTATCTCTCCATGTGGGAGAGACGTCCCCATCCTAACCCTAATAAGTATTCTTTCCCCTAAAATTGGTGCTGTATTGGTTCCCTTATAATCAAATGCGATATATTTATGGCTTTAATAACTATCAATGTTGAAAGAGTTAAATTGCTTCTCACTGTTGTTATAATAGACTGAAGTGTTAATGTCCTTAGTTACTTCTAGTTTCTCCCCAAAGAAAAGTTGTCTCTGCTTGTACTTCCATCTATCACCACTAGTGTCACTTTTTCCAACTCTCAGTCCTATCTCTAATCCCTGACTTTCAAACTTTTGATTATAAAAATACACCTACAATTACCTTGATCTTCCTACTCTAAAGTGTCATTCACCATTGTTCTCTCTCTCTTACTACTAACTTTGAAACTTAGCTTACCGTCTTAGAGTTCCTTCAACCCTAGTTCTCCTAACTTATTTTAATCTAATATTTTCTCTCATAACCTTTAAAAACTTTTTCCACTGATTTATTCACAAAATCCCTTTACCACCAAATTTTAGAATACGTGATTGGGAAAGTCCCCACCTGTTTCTGACTTCTTCACACACAGACTTGGCAAACCAAACCTCCTTTTAGCCTAGCCTGAAATCTCTTAGTGTAAGAATGTAACCCAGAATAACAGTCACCCCTTTTAAACTTTATTTTTCAGACAGATTGTCTAATAGGCAGAATAATAGATTATCATCCTTCCTATGATATTATCTTTTTAAGCAAATGATTCCCAAAAACCCTACTTTTTAACATCTTCTACCAGACAGCCGTTTAGTGTACATCCTATTGTACAATTCAATTTAAACAATGCATCTTTTCCCAACACTGCAATAACAGTATCTTCTAATATTAGTATCTTAAGAGTAATTAACTGTTTTACTACCTCAAATCCCTATCCTAATTAGTTAATTCTACATAGTGAGATGTTTAACCTCTTTAGGCTGAACACAGATACGTTTTTACTAGGGGTGTAACGATTCATCTACTACATCGATGTATCGATTTATATTCATATGATCCAACTACATCGATCTGTGCGCGGCGAGTTGGCCTTTTGGACAACATATATCGATCTAACATCGTTTTAAAATGTAATAAATCGATTGTATCGATACTAGGAAATAACCCATTGGATTTAAGCACGTCAGACTTTATATGCAGGGGTGCACATAACTGGTACGCAGATACGTAAGCGCGACAAAAATCAGGAATGCGTAATGCCACTTGTGTTACTACGCGCCTTTGCGTACTTGACCGATCTTCTCATCTAACCTTACACATGACATGTTGCTTGTCAACTACTGTCAGGGATGTCCAAAAAGCAACAGACATTAAGCAGCCTTTTTGGCGTTTCGCCACCTACAAAGAAACGCCAACTGGAGCCAGAGCCGAAGAAAATACTTTTTTCGGAAAAGTGGCTCCAAGATGTGCAGTGGCTTGAAGCTAACGATGAGCGCACTGAAATGTGGTGCAAGATTTGCCGCTCAAATCCACATCTAGCAGACAAAACAGGTGCATTTTATAAAGGCTCAAAGAATTTCAACCATCCTTCATTTGACCAACATGAAAAGAGCAAGGAGCACACGAATGTGGCGCAAGCCATTGCTAAAAGCTAGCCGAGAATAAATGCATAAAGCTAAACACGCACGTCCCATGTCTTCCTATTCTGAGGATGTTCCTTTACTGAATGCTTTTTGATGGATCTGAGGACATCACAAAAACTGAGCAGGAAATAGTTTACATTGTGTCTGTGTCCAGCAACGGAGAGTTTACTTCGGACTTTAACAGATGGACTTGTGAGACTTTTCCAGGACACAGGCTTGGATGACTGGACAACAAAGTTGGTTGCTGTGTGCACAGACGGGGCTGCTGTCAACGTAGGTATGGGTAAGTTTCATAATACCAGATGGTCTGCATGGAGGCATGAAACACTGTTAAAAATATCAAGACTATTGCCAGCCATTAAAATGCAACTGGTTACCAGGTATTTATTTCAGTCACACTGGTTGAATTTTTGGCTAAAAGGTTACTGAATCGATTTCAAGTCACTGAATCGTTTCGGATCGTATCGTTCTAAATGAACCAATATCGTCCTTGAATCGTATCGACAACCACGAATCGTGATACAAATCGAATCGTTGTCAAAACGAATCGTTACACCCCTAGTTTTTACACTATTCACCATTATTTCTCATAGTCCTCTGGTTTTACTTCAATTGTTAGCTATTTTCTCTTCTTCTCTAATCGGTGCTGTCAACTAACACCCCCCTTCCGGATCTTCTAGGCACTCTAGAATCTTTAGGGTTCACCTGGAGAACAGGTGATCTTGACTTGCCCCCTGTATCTTCCTTAAAAATGTTATGTTGTTTCCTCCTGACTTGTTGCACTCACAGGTAAAGTAACCAATCTGTCCACAATTATAACAGTCTTCTGAAAGTTGCTGGAAGTGTAGCTGAAATCTTCCTCCTCCTTCTAAGTCTTCTTGTCCTCTTCCTCTCCAATTCTGTGTCTGTCCAGAAACTGGCTGTGGATATGGAACATTTGGTACCCCCCTTGGCTGGTACAATTGCATTTGATATTGTTCAGTTGAAGCTGTAACAGTGATTGTTGATTTGGTTCACTCTGATTCTTCATAACCAAAGCTTCTCTTCTCCACCAGTTGTATGATTGAGTTTTCTCAGAGTTTCTTCGTCCTGTTCTTTGTTGTTGACATATCAGGATTCTTCAACAGCTTATATTCTAAGTACTGTCCTCAACATATCATCTTCCATCATCTTCTTACTTCTCTTCTGTGCCAGTCCTTGTAGGACAAACTCCTTTTGAATACACAGCACCTTCAGTCTCCTCTTTCTCGCTGTCTTCATCTCTGATGCAACAATCACCCCCCTGGATGATCACCGGAAGCTGAGGATAAACATCCCTAAGCTGTACTTCCCTTAGCCTTATCTCTATAGCTTGGTTTATGTTATCGCTGGAATCTTTTATCAGTTTTTGTTTGAGAATGAAGGGCAACTTTTGTTTCACTTGCCGGATAACCTAGCAATACTCTAGTTAAAGGATTACAATTTTTTCCCTATATCAATCGGTGTACTGACTTTTATAGCCTTACTGTCCTTCCTCCCCATTGTAACTACTCTTTTATATTCCTTTATCGTGAATTATTCTATTTTAGACTGTATAGCCTATGGCTTCCCCCCTCTAATTATTATTAATTTTTATTTTTTTTCCCCAAAATCAAATCAACTAAAATATGAATATTAAAAAATTCAATTAAATGTTTTATTCAAAAACCATTTCTAATTAAAATAAAAAATCAATCAAAAATCAATTAAAAATTATGAATAATTTAAAACCAATTTTTATTCCTATCTCCTATGTCACCAATTTATCAATTAGTGTTGGCTATCTTACCACAACCCATCAAATGCAAGTAAATGTAAGTTAGTCAACTTCAAAGCAATCCCAAAAACAAAGCCTGTAACCCTACCATTACTCCAATTCCCATAACCCCTTGCTCTATCAGCACCTAATTATCTTAAATTTACAGAATAATGTCAGTCCTTGATTCCCAACACAACTCCAATTAAACCCCAGTGATGCACAGAGCCTCCAAAATGCAATTTGTAATGAAATAGTATTTGCCAAGCCTATGTAACATTGTCATAACATCACATATCCCTTTAGGGGAAGATTTTGTGAACTAGCCTGATATCAGATCCTCTGCCTCGTCACGTGATGTCACGTCAGCACTTCCTGTATCTCCTCTCTCTCTCCTCTCCTGTCTCTCATGACAAGGGAACAAAGACCCAGAAACAGCTTTTAGTAGTTAATGCAATCACTGAGTTATTTCAACCATTCAATATTCGTTCGTTCTACATTCGCTCTAAGAATTAACTCAGGAATAATTATCGATCGCTCAAAAACATTTTTATTTAATTTTAATCCGTCATTTAATTCATTTCATTATACTTCGCCAACATATATTTAATTTATAAATGTACTACATCTCAACAAATAGTTTCACGTTCGAATAACAGTTACTTTAACGATTTAGAAGATTCGTGTTACTTTCCCTTATCTGTGACTATTTTCCCTTGGAGGGTAACCCCAAATGGGACCTATGACCTTTACCCACAATAAAGTGTTTTGTAGGCTTAGCACAACCGCATGTCGTAGTTTTAGCGCCGTAAAATCATGCACATGCGCACATCCATTCAAAAACACTTCTTCACCGTGGAAGGAAGATTTTCTACTCCCTCCCCAAACAGACAGAATAACAGTCCAGCTGTACCTCCCGTTTCCCCCTCCTAGTCAAACAACATTTAACAGCGCTCACAAAACATATAACCTGACTTACACACACAGAGACAAGTTTAAGAGACTTTAATCCATCGCAATGGGGTCTCTAAGGATATCCGTTAGCATGTAGCACGCAACACAATTAGCATTTAGCATTAGCATTATCATTAGCCGCTATGTATCATGTAGCATGACCCACACTCCAGCATTTAGAATCAGCCTTAGCCGCTATGTACCACGTGGCCTGACACACAATCAAGCATTTAGAATTAGCCTTAGCCTTTAGCTAACTGCGGCCTACCACGCAAATAAATATCCTGCATTGTGCCCAAATCATTATCCATCATTATCCATATCTCCGCCTAACTTTATGCTGCCTTGAATGATGAATATCATATCGAGAGGTTATCCCCAACATATCTCCCGTCGGCTATAGAAGGAGTATAACATAAATACAATCGTTCAATTCATGGTTCCCAGAACCAACCTGACAAAGTCTAATACTTCGCCACGGAATTGTAGCCCACTCCTGCGAGTCGCCTTGTTTCGAGGTCTTTAACAGATTCACAATGCCCTAAATATGCATACGTATCCCAGCTTTTATTCACTACCAATCCATTGTTCTAGACTATTTACCGTTTACCCATCAACCAAATTTAGAATATTTTTCAGACTCCCAGTCAACAGCAATAACGCCACCCGAGGCACGGTCGTAATGGTACATTCCTCCAGTGTACACAAGCAGTAACAAAACCAACAACTTAGCTGTGAGGAACACTCACCCTGTCTGGTCATGACTCCAGACCGAGGTAGCTTGAGTTAGCTTGGCGGCTACAAATGCAGCAGAGGAGAAGTGCAGACCACTCCTGGCAAGCTCGCCATTTGTCGTATCGAGTGAGTGGTGGCAATTATTGCTGATGAACAAAAGGAGTCTGCTCATACTGAACGTTGATCATAAGGTTTATTCAGATCACAAGCTTCAGCATGAGTGACAGGTGACATGACACCCGGAGAGTGACGCCTCAGAATGGCTGCTCGTTCTGCCCTCTCCTTCGTTTTCCCCCCTATTTATAAACAATGATGCTCCCTCTTCTGGCCAATCACCAGTCTCCCCTGTCTACAACACACTTCCTGTCTGTTGTATGTGGCGTTACACCTAAAACATTCCCTTTTGATACTAACATCAACAACATTCAATTTCTTCATGAAAAACATTTAACAAAGACATAATCTTAATACACTACAATATATTGACACGGGTGTTGTTTGGTCCAAGGATATATTGGCACTTGTGTTGTTAAGCCCGAAGATATATTGGCACGGCTGTTTTTGTTTAGTTTTTTTGGGCGGGGTGGGGTGGGGTAGAAGGATTACTTTATCCTATCCCAGGTATTCCTTAAAGAGGTGGGGTTTCAAATGTCTCCGGAAGGCGGTGAGTGACTCCGCTGTCCTGGCGTCGTGAGGGAGCTTGTTCCACCATTGGGGTGCCAGAGCAGCAAACAGTTTTGACTGGGCTGAGCGGGAACTGTGCCTCCGCAGAGGTAGGGGAGCCAGCAGGCCAGAGGTGGATGAACGCAATGCCCTCGTTTGGGTGTAGGGACTGATCAGAGCCTGAAGGTACGGAGGTGCCGTTCCCCTCACAGCTCCGTAGGCAAGCACCATGGTCTTGTAACACAAGGTAACAACAACATCACCACCCACAGACATGACTAAGTACCATAATGTAACATGGATTATAACTACCAAGTACCATTTATAAAATGGACTACAACTACCAAGCACCAAACTGTTACATGGAATACAACTACCTAGCATTAAACCATTCTAATCCCCGAGCCGACTAGGTGAAAAATCTGTCGATGTGCCCTTAAGCAAGGCACTTAACCCTAATTGCTCCTGTAAGTCGCTCTGGATAAGAGCGTCTGCTAAATGACTAAAATGTAAAAAAAAAAAATGTAAATAAACTACAACTATGAATGTAAAGATACATTTGTGGTGGAAACTAGCCATTGCATCTTCCACCTCCAGACAATGAATGAGATTGAACCACATAAAAAACAGACTTTGCCTGATACTTGGTATTAGATTGAATAATCTGTCTCTTCCTATTGATCTCTCATCATTAACATTTCATCTTTATTTCTGCTCTCCTCAACACCCACCTGTTTCTCTGTCTAATGTTGTCTTCCCTCCTCCCTCCCTCTGAAATGAAGAAACACAGAAGTACAGTACAGTAGAGACTAGCTAAATGTAGCATCACTGGAACATTATGCCTGTGTACTGTCTCTGGGTGTTCTAGGTGATGTGATGTTCTCTGGTGTTGGTCTGGGTGTTCTAGGTGATGTGATGTTCTCTGGTGTTGGTCTGGGTGTTCTAGGTGATCTGATGTTCTCTGCTGTTGGTCTGGGTGTTGTTCTACTACTGCTGGGTCTTCTGCTGTTCATGATCTTTAGATAGAGGAGAAACAGAGACAGGAAACCAACAGGTACCGTAGTTATCACACACAATCGTTATTTAAAAAACACAAAAAAACGTCAAAAAATAAATATACAAATATACATGAAAACAGTTAATTAAAATAACATAAATCTTCAAAGATAAATTATTTAAAAAATAATCTATGTTTGTTTTCCTCTTCAGCATCCAAACACTCCAACCAGGATCAAGACACAGGAACCATCGCTAATCCCATCTACTTCACAGCAACCAATCAGAACCCAGATTCAGCCTGCGATATCACCACCATCTACACCATGGCAACCAATAAGAATGCAGATACAGCCTGTGACTTCACCACCATCAACGCCACGGCAACCAATCCTTGTGCAGATGACATCTACTCCAATTTTGGTCTGTCAACAAAGGTTCCATACAGTGTGACCTATGCT
>NW_028159639.1:37500-90000 GCF_964263955.1 Coregonus lavaretus | reverse complement strand
ATGTTATTGCATGATCAATATCACTAGTAAAGGAAGTCAGTCTATAGTATTAGACTAAGGTTGTGATGTGTGTTCCTATTGACAGATGACTGCTGTGAGAAGTTAGTCACAGAGACGGTCTATCTGGGAGGAGAAGCTACCATCAGCTGCAACTATCCAGAGGACCATGAGGACAGCATCAAGCATTTCTGCAAGGAAAGCAAAGACTTCAAGACTTGTGTTTATATGATCGCTGCTTACCAGAGAACTGCTAAAGCTGGGCGTTTCTCTGTATCTGACAACAGAACAGAGAAATTCTACTCAGTGACCATCAGTGACCTGACTGAAGATGATACTGGGACCTACTGGTGTGGAGTAGAAACCAGCAGGACAAAAGACTGTTACATTGCACTGATCACACAGGTGAAGCTACGTGTTATAAGTGAGTATAAACAAGACTTCTATTTCTTTAGCATGTGTACCCTAAACACACAAGTTACAGTAATATCTATTTGATCAAAGTAGTTTGATTGAAATCATATTTGCATGTTTTTTATTTGTATGTCATTCACAGATTGGAGGGACATCAAACCAATCAGTGTGACGGAACAGGTGGGGGAGACTGCCAGGCTCACTTGTAAATATCCAGCAGACCACAAGAAGAATGAGAAGTTCTTCTGCAAGGGGGATAGTCCTTTAACTTGTGAAGATAAAGTAACATCTACACAACCTAACATAATTATTTGGAATGGGAGGTTTTCCCTGAGGGATAACCGTGAGAAGACCAACTTCACTGTGCACATCAAGAAGCTGAAACCAGAGGATTCTGGGACATACTGGTGTGGATCTGATAGAAGGTGGAGACCTGCAGACTACACTAGACTTCACCTCTCTGTGGGTCAGTGGATCAACTCTTTACATCAGTGGTTACTGGTTGGAGGATATATAGGAGGACAGGCTCATTGTAATGGCTGGAATGGTATGGATGGAATGCTATCAATACATGGAAACCATGTGTTTGATGTGTTCGATACCGTTCAATTTATTCCATTCCAGCCATGACAATGAGCCCGTCAAACTACAGTATATCTCCTCCCACCAGCCTCCTCTGCTTTCCATGCTGTACACCTACAGTAAATGTGTCATGTCTGACAGTAAAAATAATAAAAAGCCATAAAATAGCAATCACTTCTAGAACATTGGGAAATATGGTGTTATTATCTAATTGTCAAAAACCAGTTCATTGAAATGTAGCATTGAACTAAACATCTTATCAGTAGTAGTTGTTCAGTGGTTGACAGCAGGCAGTGAGTGTGTTAGTGGAGGCTGGGTGTGTCTGTGTGTTTGTAATGGTGTGAAAAGCCACTGGACCAGGACACTGTAACTTCCTCTGTAATGTCTTTGTGTTTCTATATCTGTCTCAGTATCACTAAGCAGTCATGAGTTCAAGATATAAAACCCCAGGTTTCAAAACTGAATGGCATCATGAAACCTGCAGTTGTCATGTGAGAGAAAGACAAGGAGAGAGACAGATAGAGAGAGAGAGATAGAGAGAGAGAGAGTGATGGAGGGAGGTGAAGGAGAGAGAGAGGCGGCAGGTAGTTTAGTGGGTTAGAGCATTGTGCCAGTAACCGAAAGGTCGCTGGTTCTAATCCCACATCTGTCGATGTGCCCTTGAGCAAGGCACTTAACCCTAATTGCTCCTGTAAGTCTCTCTGGATAAGAGCATCTGCTAAATGACAAAAAAAAAAAAAAAAAAAAAGAGAGAGAGAGAGATATATGGTGAGCTAAAAGAGATCCAACACATTTCAACAGGAAGAAGTGAAACCACCCTGTATTTACATATGTCTGTCTAGAGAGGAAAGTTACAACAATAACAATATGTATCATGCACTGTCTCTTTCTCTCTATCACTCTCTTTCTCTATATATCTCTCTTTCTCTATATCACTCTCCTTCTTTCCATTCTCTCTCTCTCTCTCTCCCTCTCCATCCATCTCTCTCTTTCCCTGTGACTCTCTCCCTCCATGACCCTCTCAATCTGCTAAAACATTACCCAACTTGTGTCCGTTGTTTTCAGTGGCACCAACAACCACCACAACAACAACAACAGATCCACCAGCTACAACCACCTTCACCTCACCATCATCACCATCATCATTTTCACCATCATCATCATCACTCAACGGATCTGGTAAATAAACTTTTACAAATTCAAATGTATTAGTCTCACTTTGGTTAGTGGTAGCCATGTCTGTATGTAGTGTTATGATATGAGGGTAGGTTAGTGTAACAGTAGGTTTGTCTAATCGGTTCCGTAACAGTGTGTGTGTGTGTGTGTGTGTGTGTGTGTGTGTGTGTGTGTGTGTGTGTGTGTTTGTGTGTGTGTGTGTGTGTGTGTGTTTGTGTGTGTGTGTGTTTGTTCCAGGTACCTCAGTGGTCATCATGGTGTCTGTTAGTCTGGTAGTGTTGCTGCTGGTGATCAGCCTGATCATAGTCTACAGATGGAAATACAACAAGGCCACAGGTGAGAAACACACACACACACACACACACACACACAAGGTTATAAAAGGAGAGAAAGTTCTCCTTTTCGAAATCTTTTCATTCAATACATACAAAAAAACATTTGCATAATCGACTAAAATATAAATGTAAAATAATATCCCTGTCATCATTTGTCCCTGGTTGAGAAGCAGAGGATAAATAGGGGAAGTGCCTCTGTCTCTCTCTCTCTCTCTCTCTCTCTCTCTCTCTCTCACTCTCTGTCTCTCTCTCTCT
The DNA here is from genome assembly GCF_964263955.1 of Coregonus lavaretus. NCBI lineage: Eukaryota > Metazoa > Chordata > Actinopteri > Salmoniformes > Salmonidae > Coregonus > Coregonus lavaretus. Next base: position 87,241 of record NW_028159639.1, on the reverse strand, counting down.
GAGTAATGTGTGTTGTGTTCCACAGGATCTGTCTCTTCAACACACAGAGTGAGCCCAGACAAAGGGAACAACGAAGGGGTCAGTTTATTTTATTTGTTAGTTTTAGTGACTGAGTGATGTGATTGAATGATGTCATTGAGTGATGTCAATTAGTGTGTGTTTTATGTGTTGTGTTGAGTGATGTCATTGAGTGATGTCATTGAGTGTGTTTGTGATATTCTCTCCTCTTCCTCCTCCCTTTTTCTCTCCTGCCTCCTCTTCAGGGTTGTCATGGTGACGGTGACTATGAGGAGATAAAGGAGCGCCCCCTACAGTCAGACTCAGACACTGCGCCCAACACCATCTACACCACCGCCAACTTACCCACAAGCCACTCTGACTCTCCCCACTACGCCAGCGTCAACTTCCACCAGAACCCCAGCGGCCCCAACAAAGCCAGAGTCACCATCACTAAAGAGGGCACTTCATCATGTGACTATGCTACTGTGAACTTTCGTTAAAGCCCCGCCTACTCTACTGTCAATCATCCACACAGCTCCTCTGAGGCTCCTCCCATCAACTCCACAGTCAGCAAACCCAGACACACCTGAGTCACTGGTGTCCAATCACAAGAGACATACACACACTGGCAACCAATCAAAAGAGACATACACACACTGGCAACCCCAGGCCTTTTCTCAATTAGATATGCTCTACTTCTGTGTCCTCTCTCACCTCCTTTTGAAAAATGGCAAAGGAGCGGACAGGCAGTGAGGAGAGTGAACGTGGACGAAAATGCGCTTGTATGAAATGAGAAGCTCCTTCTCCACTCGCCCATCAGGCAAATTACATTTCAAATGACCTTTTCCTGATAGGTGGATCCCCAAATAAATGTGTAAAGTGAAAAAAACGAATTAAGCTAGTTGTGCAAGACATTTTATAGATAAAAGGATAAGTAGCATATCGTTTTTCAATGTGTGCATGTTTTCTCCTCCGACAATACAACAGCTGATTCAAAAGGGGTGTGGCAGATATCAAAACTTTTCCGTAGCAAGATACACTTGTGTTTATTCTCTAAAAGGAGGAGGGGGGGACCAACTTCTGTTTGCCTACTAACAAATTGACACACTCCCCTGCCACTTATTGGTTAATGGGTCACGGAGGAGAGAGGACGGAGGAGAGAGGACAGAGGACGGACTTTTTCCCCAGAGACACCTGAGTCACTGGCAACCAATCACAAGGGACATACACCCTATGGCGACAAATCACAACGGCCATAAACACACTGGGTACCAATCAGAAGGTACATATGTTAACTATATGCACTGACCTCTTTTTTTAGCTAATCTTTTTTATTATTTTGCTCATGGTCTCTCTCTCTCTCTCTCTCTCTCTCCTCTCTCTCCTCTCCTCTCCTTTCCTCTCTCTCTCTCTCTCTCTCTCTCCTCTCTCTCCTCTCCTCTCCTCTCCTTTCCTCTCTCTCTCTCTCTCTCCTCTCCTCTCCTCTCCTCTCCTCTCCTCTCCTCTCCTCTCCTCTCCTCTCCTCTCCTCTCCTCTCCTCTCCTCTCCTCTCCTCTCCTCTCCTCTCCTCTCCTCTCCTCTCCTCTCCTCTCCTCTCCTCTCCTCTCCTCTCCTCTATTCTCTGATCTCTCCTAGCAGTTACTCCTGAACCCCTTACTTCCTCCTCATCACTCTACACCATGCTGTCAACATCATCCAGTAGCCCAGTCTATCACCAACAGCAGTACTACCAAAACAGCAGTCAACAGAGGAGAGAGGTCTTCATTCACAGTCCCTCCTAACAGGTATTTACAGGACACACACACAAAGCTTTGTTTTTGTGAATTTTCTGGACTACAAATGTATTTCCATTCAAAATCCTATTTTCCCTAACCCTAACCCTAACCGTAAACAAATAACACCTAACACCTAACCCTAACCCGAACCCGAACCCGAACCCGAACCCGAACCCTAACCCTAACCCTTAAACCTAAGATAGAATTTTAACAAATTCAAAAAATGACACATTTCCTGACTTTTCAGGTTTTTGTTGTTTTCCTACCTTGTCAGGACATTCACACGTTCAACGGTTCATTTATGGCATATGCGCACGCGTGTGTTTCTGTCTTCTCCTAATGGTAACAGTCATGATTCTCCAGGTCTCAAAGGTTGATGATGAGGAAGATGGTGAGGAAGAAGAAAATATAACTTCCACCCACAATGCAGTGGCCCCTCAGCCGTGTCTAACGCTGACCCAGAATGCATTGCTCATGACACCGCCCACTACCAATCAGCCTTTTAAGCACTCGAACCTCAACAATGTCACAACTACTGACTCCGGATAGACTCTTTAGCACAGAAATCCTATTAAAATCTAACTAACATGTAATTACATTTGAATGTGTAATTAAGTTCTAATATGTAATTCTATGCTCTGTATTCTGAAGAGAAGAGGTTGCCTGATCGTCTGGTTTTGATCCACAAGTGTTATTGTTACCAGAGCTGGGGTCCAATTGAATTGAATTGAATTGAATTCCATTCAATTCATAAAAATAATCACAATTCAATTTATCATTAATGACCATCATTTTCCATGTAGACTTTTCAATCCATGAATAGAATTTCACTTCACTTCCTGAATTGACCTAATTGAAACATATAGTTCATTAGAATAACTGTAACCTCATACCCAGGATCAAAAGAGAGAGAAAGAACCGTCTGGTTGTCGAGATTATAGGATATTTATTCATCAGTACTGATAACATTCTGTAGGGGGCGATGTGGAGGTCGTTCTATTGGTTTACTGGGATCTCAGTTGATTGTCTGTTATGTGATGACATCATTCATTAAGGGGGAGTTGGGTTGTAAAGGAGGGATGTTTCTTCTGTTCAGAAACTCATCTGTTGAGTTGATCATTTACAAAGACTGTATTTGGATCAATGAAATGTCATAGAAATGTAATAAAATATATTGATGTATACTTTAACTATATTGTCATCATCTCAACAATGTGTTCCTCCTCTGCTGGAACAAACATGATAACTTTAGAACAGAGAAGTTGACAGTTTTAACACTTAGTCACCACAGCTAGCTGAGTTCTCTTGTGGTTTAGAAGTCTAACCTCCGGCCGGTTTGAACCAGTTTCACTCTGCAGCACATATAGACCTGCAGACAAGGGGTGGGGTGTCAGAGGAGGGAGGAGCTTTCAATTAAGGAAGACAGATCATTTCAGAAACACCCTGCTGTCAAACGAATAGCTGACAGACAAGCTGTTGTGGACCTGTGCTAGCTGGTAGTATAGTAAAGTAACTTTAACAGTATAGAAACTGAGGAGTAACTGTCTAGAATGAAGATACTCCATGTTGTCTCCTACTGTCTCCTCTCAGGTGAGTCTTTTACCTGGGTTTGTGCAGGGTTAAAGTCAGATTTATGCAGTGTTAAAGTTAGATTTGTAGAGGGTTAAAGTAAGATGTGTGCAGTGTTAAAGTACAATTTGAGCAGGGTTCAAGTAAAATGTGAGCAGGGTTTAAGTAAGAGTTGAGCAGGGTTAAAGTATATTCCCAGGTCATAATTTGTGACTGTACTGTTCTTCTGTCTGACAGCTCTGTGTGTCGTGGAGTCAGCTGTCGTTAATGTGAAGGAAGTGGTAGGAGGACAAGTCAAAATCAAATGCTCTCACAAATGGCCAGGTGACAATGTAAAATATTTCTGCAAAAGAAAATGTAACCAGGGAGATTTACTTGTTCAAACTAAGGGCAGCAAACATTATAATGAGAAAAAGAGATACACCATAGAAGACTTAAGAAATGGAGTGTTCTATGTGACCATCAAGAACCTGAGGAAGTTAGACTCTGGGACCTACTGGTGTGGAGTGGAGAGATATGGACTAGACTCATTCCAAGAGGTGCATCTCATAGTTACAGATGGTAAGTGAACACAATCACATTAGCCTTTTCAAATTCCCAGTTTATTGCTTGTTTATAGGCTTCATGTCATATTTCCAGTGAGAGAAAAGCAAAATGGTGACTGTATTTATGGATACCTGTTCTTTGTCTTTCAATACAGCTACTACAGCTGTCACCCCCAGATCCCATGTCTCCACAACCCTCCCAAACCTCTCTGCAACATCCCCAAACCTCCCCACAACCGTCCCAAACCTCTCCACAACCCTCCCAAACCTCTCCACAACCCTCCCAAACCTCTCTGCAACATCTCCAAACATCTCCACAACCTTTCTGCCATCTGAAGACATCGGTGGTCACTCTTCATCAAGAACAGGTATGATGAATCTCTCATCTCAGACATTACAACTAATATGTTGTGATATGAAATGCTTGTAACGCTGGAGGAAATCAATTGTATCTGTTCAAGCATTGGAAAAATATATCTCTCTCTCTCACTGCTCTCTCTCTCCTCTCTCTCACTACCCCCCCTCCCCCCCCCCCCTCTCAAATAGTTTTTTTTTCTCTCTCTCTCTCTCTCTCTCTCTCTCTCTCTCTCTCTCTCTGTTTTTGTCTGCTTGTCTGTGTTTTGTCTGTCGGTCTGTCTGTCTGTCTGTCACCTGACAGACCCTACCAACCAACTGACGACCAAACAACTGACCAATCTTCCAACCTACCTTACTTTACTTTATTGACTGACCTATCCACTAGTCTACCGACCAACCCACCAGATGACCCTGGTAACGATCCATCAGTCTGATATCTATAGCCTGTAAAGCATAGGGTTGAGTAAATCTGGTCATTTCTGGAAAATCTGGAAGATTGGGGATTTTTTTTTGTTAGTTTTTTTTTTTGGGGGGGGGGGGTAGATCAGCTTATTATTGCAGATAGATTGTAACTTCCATCATTTCTTTTTATATATGTATATATAGTGAGGGAAAAAAGTATTTGATCCCCTGCTGATTTTGTACGTTTGCCCACTGACAAAGAAATGATTAGTCTATAATTTTAATGGTAGGTTTATTTGAACAGTGAGAGACAGAATAACAACAAAACAATCCAGAAAAACGCATGTCAAAAATGTTATAAATTGATTTGCCTTTTAATGAGGGAAATAAGTATTTGACCCCCTCTCAATCAGAAAGATTTCTGGCTCCCAGTTGTCTTTTATACAGGTAACAAGCTGAGATTAAGAGCACACTCTTAAAGGGAGTGCTCCTAATCTCAGTTTGTTACCAGTATAAAAGACACCTGTCCACAGAAGCAATCAATCAATCAGATTCCAAACTCTCCACAATGGCCAAGACCAAAGAGCTCTCCAAGGATGTCATTGACAAGATTGTAGACCTACACAAGGCTGGAATGGGCTACAAGACCATTGCCAAGCAGCTTGGTGAGATAGTGACAACCGTTGGTGTGATTATTCGCAAATGGAAGAAACACAAAATAACTGTCAATCTCCCTCGGCCTGTGGCTCCATGCAAGATCTCACCTTGTGGAAATGCAATGATCATGAGAACGGTGAGGAATCAGCCCAGAACTACACGGAAGGATCTTGTCAACCCTGCTCAAGAAAGCACATATACAGGCCCGTCGGAAGTTTGCTAATGAACATCTGAATGATTCAGAGGAGAACTGGGTGAAAGTGTTGTGGTCAGATGAGACCAAAATGGAGCTCTTTGGCATCAACTCAACTCGCCGTGTTTGGAGGAGGAGGAATGCTGCCTATGACCCCAAGAACACCATCCCCACAGTCAAACATGGAGGTGAAAACATTATGCTTTGGGGGTGTTTTTCTGCAAAGGGGACAGGACAACTTCACCGCATCAAAGGGACGATGGATGGAGCCATGTACCGTCAAATCCTGGGTGAGAACCTCCTTCCCTCAGCCAGGGCATTGAAAATGGGTCGTGGATGGGTATTCCAGCATGACAATGACCCAAAACACACGGCCAAGGCAATAAAGGATTGGTTCAAGAAGAAGCACTTTAAGGTCCTGGAGTGAACTAGCCAGTCTCCAGACCTTAATCCCATAGAAAATCTGTGGAGGGAGCTGAAGGTTCGAGTTGCCAAACGTCAGCCTCGAAGCCTTAATGACTTGGAGAAGATCTGCAAAGAGGAATGGGACAGAAGTGTTTTGATATGAGGGTTGGTTAGTGTTAGACATGTCTGTATGTAGTGTTATGATATGAGGGTAGGTTAGTGGTAGACATGTCTGTATGTAGTGTTATGATATGAGGGTAGGTTAGTGGTAGACATGTCTGTATGTAGTGTTATGATATGAGGGTAGGTTAGTGGTAGACATGTCTGTATGTAGTGTTATGATATGAGGGTAGGTTAGTGGTAGTCATGTCTGTATGTAGTGTTATGATATGAGGGTAGGTTAGTGGTAGACATGTCTGTATGTAGTGTTACGATATGAGGGTAGGTTAGTGATAGACATGTCTGTATGTAGTGTTATGATATGACGGTAGGTTAGTGTAACAGTAGGTTTGTCTAATCGGTTCTGTGTGTGTGTGTGTGTGTGTGTGTGTGTGTGTGTGTGTGTGTGTGTGTGTGTGTGTGTGTGTGTGTGTGTGTGTGTGTGTGTGTGTGTGTGTGTGTGTGTGTGTGTGTGTGTGTGTGTGTGTGTGTGTGTGTGTGTGTGTGTATGTGTGTGTGTTCCAGGTACCTCAGTGGTCATCATGGTGTCTGTTAGTCTGGTAGTGTTGCTGCTGGTGATCAGCCTGATCATAGTCTACAGATGGAAATACAACAAGGCCACAGGTGAGAAACACACACACACACACACACACACACACAGGGTTATAAAAGGAGAGAAAGTTCTCCTTTTCGAAAAAACATTTGCATAATCGACTAAAATGTATATGTAAAATAATATCCCTGTCATTTGTCCCTGGTTGAGAAGCAGATGATAAATAGGGGAAGTGCCTCTCTCTCTCTCTCTCTCTCTCTCTCTCTGTCTCTCTGTCTCTCTCTATCTCTCTATCTCTCTCTCTGTCTCTCTCTCTCTCTCTCTGTCTCTCTCTCTGTCTCTCTCTCTCTCTCTCTCTCTCTCTCTCTCTCTGTCTCGCTCTCTCTGAGTAATGTGTGTTGTGTTCCACAGGATCTGTCTCTTCAACACACAGAGTGAGCCCAGACAAAGGGAACAACGAAGGGGTCAGTGTATTTTATTTGTTAGTTTTAGTGACTGAGTGATGTGATTGAATGATGTCATTGAGTGATGTCAATTAGTGTGTGTTTTATGTGTTGAGTTGAGTGATGTCATTTAGTGTGTGTTTTATATTATGTGATTGAGTGATGTCATTGAGTGATGTCATTGAGTGTGTTTGTGATATTCTCTCCTCTTCCTCCTCCCTTTTTCTCTCCTCCCTCCTCTTCAGGGTTGTCATGGTGACGGTGACTATGAGGAGATAAAGGAGCGCCCCCTACAGTCAGACTCAGACACTGCGCCCACCACCATCTACACCACCGCCAACTTACCCACAAGCCACTCTGACTCTCCCCACTACGCCAGCATCAACTTCCACCAGAACCCTAGCTGCCCCAACGAAGCCAGAGTCACCATCACTAAAGAGGGCAGCTGCCCTAACGAAGCCAGAGTCACCATCGATAAAGAGGGCACTTCCTCATGTGACTATGCTACTGTGAACTTTGGTCAAAGCCCCGCCTACTCTACTGTCAATCATCCACACAGCTCCTCTGAGACTCCTCCCATCTACTCCACAGTCAGCAAACCCAGACACACCTGAGTCACTGGCAACCAATCACAAGGGCCATGCACACACTGGCGACCAATAACAAGGGCCATATGTTAACTATATGCACTGACCTCTCTTTTTAGCTAATCTTTTTAATTGTTTTGCTCATGGTCTCTCTCTCTCTCTCTCTCTCTCTCTCTCTCTCTCTCTCTCTCTCTCTGTACTCTCCTCTCCTCTTATCTCTCTCTCTCTCCTCTCCCCCCCCCCTCTCTCTCTCTCTCTCCTCTTCTCTCCTCTCTCTGTCTACCAATCAAAAGGGACATATGTTAACTATATGCACTGACCTCTCTTTTTAGCTGATCTTTTTTATGTTTTTGCTCATGCACTCTCTCTCTCTCTCTCTCTCCTCTATCTCCTCTCCTCTCCTTCTCCATCTCTTCCACACACCCAGACAGTAGCAGGTCTTGTTTCCTACTTCTTCAAATGGGTTGTTGACAGGGAGAGGATATGAGGTCACAGTCTTATAGCCTTTTCCTTACTGACACAGTCACTTAGCTACTTCCTGTTCTCTCAGTGACAGTGAGTGTGCATGTCTTGAAAGTATGAGACGCCTGGTTCTTGCCCGTGTAGGCGGAGGTATCACTTGATTTGCAATTTAGGAGGCCGGCGGCGAATTCCAAATGCCCTGCTCAAAACCGACAGCGAGGCTCAATAAAGGCTCAAAAATATTTCAAAAGCCATTACCATCAGAGACACATGGAGCTGTCTGAGAAACAATTCTTCCTTTTTTGATCTGTCTGATAATTCTTCCTCATTTGCCGTGTTTTAGTGATGACATTCACCGTCAGTACTCGATAACAACGGCAAACAGCGCACCCACCCAATAGATTATTATTATTATTATTGTTGGTGTTGTTGTTACTATAATGATGATTATTATAATTATTATTATTACCATTGTTATTAATATTACTATAATGATAATGATGATGATGATGATGATGATTCTGATTATTATTATTATTACCCTGTACTATTATAATGTGAAGTGTAATATAAATCTGTTATCTTTTTATTGTGGGGGTTTTATGATGTGAATTTTTCTGAATTGTATATAGTATTGTACATTCTTAACTAAATAAAAAACATCTGACTTCTCTAGACCCTTCCTCCTGACAGCAAATATCAGTTATTATGGGCTGCAGGTCTCTCTCTCTCTCTCTCTCTCTCTCTCTCTCTCTCTCTCTCTCTCTCTCTCTCTCTCTCTCTCTCTCTCTCTCTCTCTCTCTCTCTCTCTCTCGCTCTCTCTCTCTCGCTCTCTCTCTCTCTCTGTCTCTGTCTCTCTGTCTCTCTGTCTCTATGTCTCTCTCTCTCTCACACAAACACACACACACACACATAAACACACAAACATAAACACACACATAAACACACACATAAACACACACAAATAAACACACACACATAAACACATATTAGTATATTCATCCTGTGTCTTCTCTTCCCTAGCTCCTCTTCTTGTGACCACTGGAACTCCCAGAACAGGTAGAAACACAATACAACTCTTATCATTCTAGCTGGGGAAGCTGTAGAAGAACTAGGTGGTGAGGAAACTGGTACAGTAGGAGGACTAGGTGGTTAGGAAACTGGTACAGTAGGAGGACTAGGTGGTGAGGAAACTGGTACACTAGTTGTAGGAGGACTAGGTGGTTAGGAAACTGGTACAGTAGGATGACTAGGTGGTTAGGAAACTGGTACAGTAGGAAGACTAGGTGGTTAGGGAACTGGTACAGTAGGAGGACTAGGTGGTTAGGAAACTGGTACAGTAGGAGGACTAGGTGGTTAGGAAACTGGGACAGTAAGAGGACTAGGTGGTTAGGGAACTGGTACAGTAGGAGGAATAGGTGGTTAGGAAACTGGTACAGTAGGGGGACTAGGTGGTTAGGAAACTGGTACAGTAGGAGGACTAGGTGGATAGGGAACTGGTACAGTAGGAGGACTAGGTGGATAGGGAACTGGTACAGTAGGAGGACTAGGTGGTTAGGAAACTGGTACGGTAGGAGGACTAGGTGATTAGGAAACTGGTACAGTAGGAGGACTAGGTGGTTAGGAAACTGGTACGGTAGGAGGACTATGTGGTTATTAAACTGGTACAGTAGGAGGACTAGGTGATTAGGAAACTGGTACAGTACCTGAAGGAATGAGAAGGGTCTGAGAGGAATGTTATTATCTTGGATTTGTAGTACTAGGTACCCCAGTGGTATTCATGGTGTGTGTGAGTCTGACTGTGTTGGTGGTGATCTACCAATGGAGGAGAGACAGGAAATCATCAAGTGAGTAACCCTCATATGAATGTATATATATATGGACATGAACGCAGGCAACAGACACACACACTGCAACCATTGTTCATGATACACTGCATGATCTAAAGTATGTGGACACCTGCTCGTCGAACATCTCATTCCAAAATCATTGGCATTAATATGGAGTTGGTCCCCCCTTTGCTGCTATAACAGCATCCACTCTTCTGGGAAGACCTTCCACTAGATGTGGGAACATTGCTGCGGGGACTTGCTTCCATTCAGCCACAAGAGCACTGATGTTAGGCAATTAGGCTTGGCTTACAGTCGGTGTTCCAATTCATCCCAAAGGTGTTCGATGAGGTTGGGGTCAGGGCTCTGAGCAGGCCAGTCAAGTTCTTCCACACCGATCTCGACAAACCAGTTCTGTATGGACCTTGCGTTTTGCACAGGGGCATTGTCATGCTGAAACAGGAAAGGGCCTTCCCCAAACTGTTGCCACAAAATTGGAAGCACAGAATCGTCTAGAATGTCATTGTATGATGTTGGAGTAACATTTCTACTTTACAATAACAGCACTTACAGTTGACCGGGGCAGCTCTAGCAGGGCAGGGATTTGACAAACTGACTTGTTGGAAAGGTCATATCCTATGACGGTTCCACGTTGAAAGTCACTGAGTTCTTCACTAGTGCCATTCTAATGGCAATGTTTGTCTATGGAGATTGCATGGCTGAGTACTATATTTTATACACCAGTCAGCAACAGGTGTGGCTGAAATAGTTGTATCCATTGATTTGAAGGGGTGTCCACATACTTTTGCATGTACAGTGTATGTTTTGTGTTCCACAGGGCCAGACTCCAATCTGATCGTCTGGTTGTGAAACAGTGTTCGTGTTGCCAGAGCTGGGGTTCAATTTAATTGAATTTAGTTCCATTTCAATACAGACAATGAATCGCAATACAATTTGTCATTGATGACCATCATTTTTTATGTGGACTTTTCAATCCATGAATGGAATTTCACTTCACTTCCTGAATTGACTGAGTTGAAACATCTAGTTTATTTGAATGACTGTAACTTAGTCCCCAGGCTGAATAGAGAGAGAAAGAACCGGCTGGTTGTCGAGATTAGAGTATATGGATTAATCAGTACGGATAACATTCTGTAGGGGGCGATGTGGAGGTCATTCTATTGGTTTACTGAGATCTCAGTTGCTTGTCTGTTATGTGATGACATCATTCATTAAGGGGGAGTTGGGTTGTAGAGGAGGGATGTTTATTCTGTTCAGAAACTCATCTGTTGAGTTGATAATTTACAAAGACTGTATTTGGATCAATTAAATGTCAGAAAAAAAGTAATTCAATATATTGATGTATACTTTAACTATATTGTCATCATCTCAACAATGTGTCCCTCCTCTGCTGAAACAAACGTGGTAACTTTAGAACAGAGAAGTTGACAGTTTTAACACTTAGTCACCACAGCTAGCTGAGTTGTCTTGTGGTTTAGAAGTCTAACCTTCGGCCGGTTTGAACCAGTTTCACTCAGCAGGACATATAGACCTGTAGACGCTGAGGTCACTACAGAGAAATTAGGATGTATCAGCTAATGTCCACCCACTCTACCACCACCATCACTATCTCAATCTCTCTGACATGCATTTTATACTGTTTATTTCACTTTTGTTTATTATCTATTTCACTTGATTTGGCAATGGAAACATATGTTTCCCATGCTAATAAAGCCCTTTGAATTGAATTGAGAGAGAGAGCGAGAGAGAGAGAGAGAGAGAGAGAGAGAGAGAGAGAGAGAGAGGAGAGAGGAGGGTGTTAGAGGAGGGAGGAGCTTCAACTAAGGAAGACAGATCATTTCAGAAACACCCTGCTGTCAAACGAATAGCTGACAGACAAGCTGTTGTGGACCTGTGCTAGCTGGTAGTATAGTCAAGTAACTTTAACAGTATAGAAACTGTGATAGTAAAGTAACTTCAATGGTATAGTAATTGAGGATTAACTGTCCAGAATGAAGATACTCCATGTTGTCTCCTGCTGTCTTCTCTCAGGTGAGCTCTGTCTGTCTGTATCAGTTTCTATACTACTGTCTGGATTATATAGTACAGAAGGAATACAAAAATGTACTTCTCTTTAAGGTTTTACAGTTCTGAGTTTGTTTTTCACATGTACCTTATGATAATGCACTGAACTTAGAATGCTTGATATGTTGGTCTTTTACCTTGGTTTATGCAGGGTTAAAGTAAGATTATGCAGGGTTAAAGGAAGATGTGCACGGTTCAAGTATGATTTGTGCAGGGATAAAGTAAGTTTTATGCAGGGTTAAAGTATATCTCACAGGTCATCAGTTGTGACTGTACTGTGTGTTTCTGTTTGACAGCTCTGTGTGTTGTGGAGTCAGCTGACATGAATGTGAAGGAGGTGGTGGGAGGACAAGTCACTGTGGGCTGCTCATTCACATTTGCAAGGAACAATATCAAACGCTTTTGCAAGGGGACATGTTCTGATGAAGACATTCTGGTTCAAACTAATGGGAGAAAGAATGTAACTCAAGATAGATACAGTATAGAAGACAAGGGAGATGGAGTCTTCTATGTGACCATCAAGAACCTGATGAAGTCAGACTCTGGGACCTACTGGTGTGGAGTGGAGAGATTTATAAAGGACACATACCAAGAGCTGCATCTCATAGTTACAGATGGTAAGTGATCACTACATATAAATTGATATCTAGTAATGAACTTCCTGACTTATATCCCCTGACATAAAGTTGTTTCAGTATTGGTGTTTATATGTACTTTCTATTGACTCACAGCTCCTCCTACTCCTACACCGTCACCAGTCACCTCCAGACCCCATGTCTCCACAATCCTCCCAAACCTCTCTGCAGCATCCCCAAACACCTCCACAATCCTCCCTAACCTCTCTACAACGTTTCTGACATCTGGAGATATCAGTGGTCACTTTTCATCAAGAACAGGTATGATGAATCTCTCATTTCAGACATTACAACTAACAAGCTGTGATATTAAATGCTTCTAATTCTGGAGGAAATCAATTGTAACTGTTCATTCTTTGGACAAATTTCTCTCTCTCTCTCTCTCTCTCTCTCTCTCTCTCTCTCTCTCTCTCTCTCTCTCTCTCTCTCTCTCTCTCTCTCTCTCTCTCTCTCTCTCTCTCTCTCTCTCTCTCTCTCTCTCTCTCTCTCTCTCTCTCTCTCTCTCTCTCTCTAGATTCTCCTCCCTCAGACTACTCTCCTGGTGCAGGACAGAATCAGAGTTCTGGTAAGTTTCATTTTGTGGAGAGCTGCTGCTGACACAATGGCCTCCGTTGCTTATGGTTACTCTGATCACTACAGTCTCCTCCTTTATCACACTTTTATTATCTATCCTCTTATTATTATTACTATTATTATTATTATTACACTACTCCATTATCTATCTGTCTGTCTGTCTGTCTGTCTGCCTGCCTCTCTCTCTCTCTCTCTCTCTCTCTCTCTCTCTCTCTCTCTCTCTCAGTGCATGCTGGGAGTTTTTTGGAGTTTGAGTGTTTGGTGTGGAGGGCTTGTCCTAACTAATTTGTTTGTTTTCCTTCCTTGTTTTCTCTCTTCTATGGTGGAGGGTTAATGCACTGTTTGTTTTAGTGGTACCCATTGTTTTTTATTTTTCAAAGTTAGAGAGGAAGAGGACAGAGGTTTAGTTTCCTGGGGTTTTGAACGGTGAGGTGTGAGCGATGGCTTCGCAGCCTAGCGCGGAGGAAACGCTGTCGTTACGGCATGGATTCAGGTGTGTTCCTGAGAATGGAATTAAGGTGGAGGAGGTTCTGCTCGCGGTCGGCGAACAGGTAGGAGCCGAATTTATACATTCCGCGTCCAGAATGAACAAAGCTGTGGTTGTGTTCATGAAAAGGGCACATTTGGTGGGTAGGCTCATTTCAAGCGGAATATTTGTAAGGGATGTGTTGGTGCCAATTTCTCCTCTTTCTACCCCTTCGACCAGGGTGGTAGTTGCAAATTTGCCTCCGTTTATTACGGATGATCAAATCAGGAAGGAGTTGAGTCGTTTTGGTAAGTTTGCTAGTGGTTTTCGTGTACTGTCGGCAGGTTTTCAGGCAGATGCCGTCAAGCACGTTGTTTCATTCCGGAGGCAAGTGTTCATGTTTCTGAACAACAATGAGCAACAGTTAAATGTGAACTTTAAAGTGAGGCATGGGGAGGGGCTCTACGCAGGTTTTGCCAGCACAGATAGTCTACGGTGCTTTGAGTGTGGGGATTTGGGGCATAAGAGCTTTGCGTGCCCACATAAAGGCCATAGACAAGGTGAGGGTTCAAGCGCCAGTGGGGGAAATAGAGGTCAACGTGCAGGAGGCAATGAGACACAGGCAGCAGAGGCTGGGTCTAGTCATGCGACAGATGGTGGTGTAGATGAGGCTGGGTCTAGTCAGGCTATAGATGGTGGTGTAGATGGGGCTGGGTCTAGTCAGGCTATAGATGGTGGTGTAGATGGGGCTGGGTCTAGTCAGGCTATAGATGGTGGTGTAGATGGGGCTGGGTCTAGTCAGGCTATAGATGGTGGTGTAGATGGGGCTGGGTCTAGTCAGGCTATAGATGGTGGTGTAGATGGGGCTGGGCCTAGTCATGCTATAGATGGTGGTGTAGATGGGGCTGGGTCTAGTCGTGTGATGGATGGTGGTGTAGCTGAGGCTGGGTCTAGTCATGTTATGGAGTGTGGTGTAGATGAGGCTGCGCCTAGTCATGCTATAGATGGTGGTGTAGATGAGGCTGGGTCTAGTCATGCTATAGATGGTGGTGTAGATGAGGCTGGGTCTAGTCAGGTTATGTTAGTGGATGAGGAGAGTGTAGTGGGGAAGGGGAAGCGACTAGGAGGGGTGGAGGAGGGTGTCAAGCGGAAGAGGAAAAAGGGGGAGAAGAAAGGAGGTGGGAAGGCAGAGGCTAGTGTGATGAAAGACACCAAGGAACCTTTGCCTGGTGCGGGGGGGGAGGCCCCGACTAGAGAGGAAGGGCAGGTGGTCAGGTTGCCTGGTGCGGGGGGGGAGGCCCCGACTAGAGAGGAAGGACAGGTGGTCAGGATGGGAGATGGAGATGAGGAGGAGGAAGGTGAGTCTGAGGAAGTAGACGATGAGGAGGATTTCTTTTCAGACTCCTCCGCAATGGGTCCAGAGCTGACAGCCAGTCAGTCAGAGGGGTCAAAGTACACGGTGACGGAACTGTCAAGGTTCCTGAAGGAGACTAAGGGGAAAAAGGTTAATCTTGAGGCTTTTTTTTGCGATCCGGGAAAGTTTGTAAGATCAGTGCAACATGCAATGAAAAATGAGGGGCATGGTGTCCTCTCACCCAGGAAACGGTTTAGGTTAAGGAAGTGGGTCACAACTGTGCGTAAAGGTCTACCTTCAGACACTGTCTAGATGAAAGTTTTCTTTCTGGCACTGGAGCTTTTTGGGCTTTGCTATTGGTCTCTTTCTTTGCTGGCTTTTCTCCCACTTCTTATGGAGACTCTTTGGGTAGGCTCGCTTAATATTAATGGCGCCAGAGATGCGGGAAAGAGGAGTGTGTTGGGTGAATATGTAAAACAAAAAAAAGTACAAGTGTTGTTTCTGCAGGAGACGCATAGCGATGTGGTGAATGAAGTTGATTGGGGGCTCTGGTGGAAAGGGGCAAGTGTGCTGAGCCATGGAACAAATGTTAGTGCAGGGGTGGCAGTCCTTTTTGTACCGGGTCTGTCTGTAAAAATTTGCTCCTCAAAAGAGGTGTGTACAGGCAGACTGCTTGTAGTAAAGGCAGAAATTAACAACAGGGGTTTTGTCTTTATAAATGTGTATGCGCCCAACACAGGGAGAGAGAGGGGGCTTCTATTTGGGTGTCTTAGAAAGGAACTCTCACAGGTAGCGCCTGAGGAGACGCTGGTGGTCGGCGGGGACTGGAACTGTACGATGGATTTTACGAAAGACAGAAATGGGGAGGAGCCTCATTCAGGCTCAGTGGGGGTGTTAAGGGACATTATTAATCAATTTGACCTAGTTGATGTTTGGAGAACTAGACATCCCAACACAAGACAGTATACATGGGTGAAGGTCTTTGGGGCTAGGGTGAGTGCAGCCCGACTTGATCGATTGTACATGTCCAGGAATCAGAGCAATAGGTTGTTGGGCGCTACCATTCTCCCGGTGGGTTTTTCGGATCATCACATAACCATGGCTCGGCTGTCTATTTCACCAGGGCCTCGGCAGGCATCCTATTGGAAGTTTAATGTAAAGCTCTTACAAGATGCCACTTTTTGCTCAGGTTTCCAGACTTTTTGGGAAAGGTGGGGGCAGCGAAGAGAGGAGTATGAGTCTCTGAGTCAATGGTGGGATGTGGGAAAAGTCCAAATTCGGCTTTTCTGCCAACAGTATACAGCTCTGTCATCCTCAGAGGCTAGGAGAGTATTGGGGGAACTCGAACGTAGTATTAGTGAGATGGAGGTAGAGCTGGTGGGGCAAGGCAATGTAGGCCTCCAGGTTAATCTAGCTGAACTACGTAGGGACCTGGGCAGTTTTTTCCAGGTTAAAGCAAAGGGAGCACTTGTAAGAGCTAGGTTCTCCATGCTCAAGGAGATGGATGCTCCCAGCTCCTTCTTCTTTGGTTTGGAAAGACAGAGCGGTGAAGCCAAGGGTATGCATTGTCTACGGCTTTCGGATGGGCGGGTGACCTCTGTGGTGGGGGAGATGCGGGAGCGGACTGTGGAGTTTTATACTGAATTGTATAAGGCAGAACTGTGTGATCCTATGTGTGCTCAGGTTTTGTTTGCCGAACTCCCTAAGCTCTCTCTGGTACAAAGGGATGAAATGGACATTCCCCTGTTGTCCCATGAACTGGCAGAGGCCGTAACCCAGATGTCCCCCGGCCGTGCACCGGGGGTCGATGGACTCCCAGTGGAGTTTTATAAAAAATTCTGGGGAATAATTGGACTGGACTTCTTTCGCGTGTTGCGTGAATGCGTCGGGGTAGGAGAGTTGCCGATGAGCTGCCGTCGGGCGGCTCTGACTCTCCTGCCCAAAAAAGGGGACTTGTGTGAACTTAAGAACTGGAGGCCTGTGGCATTGCTCTGTGCGGACTACAAGATATTTGCCAAGGTCCTCGCTAACAGACTAAAGTCCCATCTGGACTCTATAGTACATAAGGACCAGACATATTGCATACCAGGACGCTTAATCACGGACAACTTGTTCTTAATCAGGGACATGTTGGACTTGTCGAGAAGTTCTAATGTGAACTTTGGTCTGGTCTCTTTAGATCAAGAGAAGGCCTTTGATAGAGTGGACCATGAGTATCTGTTTAATGTGATGTCTGTGTTTGGGTTTGGGGAAAGGTTTTTGGCCTATGTGAAGATGTTGTATGCTGGGGCATCATGTATGGTTAAGGTGGGAGGGGGGCTCAGTAGGCCAGTCTGGGTTAGGCGGGGCATTAGACAAGGATGCCCTCTATCAGGGCAGTTATATACACTAGCCATTGAACCTTTTTTGGGCCTGCTACGCAGGAGACTGAAGGGAGTGTGCTGGACAGGCATAGCAGTGTCAGCGTATGCAGATGACGTTTCTGTGATGGTCAGGGATGGTCAGGATATGCAGGCACTGGAGAATAGTCTGAAGGTGTACGAGGGAGCTTCGTCAGCTAAGGTAAACTGGGGAAAGAGCAAAGCTCTGTTATGTGGGGCATGGGGGGATAGGGTCCCTCCTCTGCTTCCAGGGGGGTTGCAGTGGGGTTGTGAAGGGCTTAAAATATTGGGGGTGTACCTGGGCTCGGAGACGTGGGTCAGGAAGAACTGGGAGGGGCTGTCACAGGCAGTGGTGTCAAGACTGGCCAGGTGGAGGTGGCTCCTGTCCCAAGTGTCATATAGAGGGAGGGTGCTGATAATCAACAACCTGGTGGCATCTTCCCTGTGGCATAAACTGGCTGTCCTCAACCCCCCTGCTGGGCTGCTCGCAGACCTGCAACGCAAGCTGGTGGATTTCTTCTGGTCGGGCCATCACTGGCTGAGGGCGGCAGTGTTGTATATGTCCGTAAATGAAGGAGGACAGGGCCTGGTGGAACTGGAGAGCAGGGTGGCTGCATTCCGACTAAAGGCGGCACAGAGACTGCTGTACCATACTGATGTCGGATGGAGGGAGCCAGCATGCGCGCTGCTGAGGAGAGCTGGCGGATTAGGGTTGGACCGGCAGCTATTCCTCATGAGGCTGGAGGGGCTGAGTACAGCAGGACTCTCTGATTTTTACTCTGCGGTGCTGAGGGCCTGGCAGCTACTAAGGCCCACACGAAAAGGGGGTGTGGAGCCTGGGCTGTGGGTGTGGGAGGAGCCTATCTTCCACAACCCAGTCATCCTTTTGAGATCGGTTCAGTCAGCCACCCTGAAGAGGCGACTGATGGCAGCGGGATTACTAAGGCTGGGTGACCTGCGACTGCTGGGAGAGGATGGATGGAAAACCCCAGAAGTCCTAGCAAAACAAACAGGACTAACGTCTCTTAGGCTGCTGGAGAGATTCCTGGGGGAAGTCCAGGAGGCACTGTCCGAGCCGGTAAGGGGGGTGTTTGAGCAGCCAAAGGGGGAGGGGCCACCAATGTTTCCGCCACTGTACGTGACGGCAGAGACTGGGGACTGGCAAGGGGGTCTGGAGGACTTGTTAGATTTTAACACTCCGAGCCTGGGCGAGTTTGAGGGGGTGGGAGGTAAAGCCCTCTACAACCTCTGCATTAAGGTAAGGAACATTAGGAGCCTAACAGGAGTGAAGGCACATCAGTGGCAGGGGGCATGTGGAGCGGAGAGTATGATTGGTTTTAGATGGAGGGGGCTCTACAAACTCCCAGTACCAAAGAGGTCAGGGGACCTCCAGTGGAGGGTTTTACATGGAGCCCTGGCCACTAACAGCTGGTTAGCACGGGTTGAACCGGGAGTCAGACAGGGGTGTCCTTTCTGTGTCATGAGTGAAACTGTGATTCATGTGTTTTCTGTGTGCGCCAGGTTAATGCCTTTAATGTCTCAGTTGGAATGTCTGTGTGAGAGGTTGGGGGTGGTTTTTACTGTCGGGATGTTTATAATGGGGTACAGGTATTCAAATAAGGAAAAGGAAAAATGTGTGTTGTTGAATTTTCTGTTTGCTCAGTCAAAGTTAGCTATTTGGCTAACAAGGAGGAACAGGGTCAAAGGTGGGGGGATAACAGACCCTTTACTATTATTTAATGGGATGGTCTCTGCGCGCCTTAGGGTGGAATTTGAGTTTTATAAAATGATAAAAAGTGTGGAGATGTTTCAAGAAATATGGTGTGTGGGGGGGGCTGTCTGTATAGCTGAGGAAGATTGTCTGGATATACGGTTGTAGAGTTGGTGAGGTTTGGGTTATTGTGATGTGGGGGGTTGTTTTTGTAACATGGGGTAGAGGAAAAGGTGAGTATGCAGTACAGGGGATATTGGTAATCTGTGGACTTTATTTTAAGGGGGGTGGGGTGGGGGTTTAATTAGATGAGGATGTACCATTAAAGGAAGACAAAAAGTCAAAAGTCTCTCTCTCTCTCTCTCTCTCTCTCTCTCTCTCTGTCTGTCTGTCTGTCTGTCTGTCTGTCTTTCTGTCTGTCTGTCACCTGACAGACCCTACCAACCAACTGACCGACCAAACAACTTACCAATCTTCCAACCTACCTTACTTTACTTTATTAACTGACCTATCCACTAGTCTACCAACCAACCCACCAGATGACCCTGGTAACGATCCATCAGTCTGATATCTATAGTCTGTAAAGCATAGGGTTGAGTTATTCTGGTCATTACTGGAAAACCTGGAAGATTGGGGAAAGTCACTGAAATGTTGTAACCCTGATAAAGTCTCTCCTCCTGTCTGTGGTCAGGTCTGATGGTATCTATGATATATACAGTACTCTGTAAAGTCTCTCCTCCTGTCTGTGGTCAGGTCTGATGGTATCTATGATATATACAGTACTCTGTAATGTCTCTCCTCCTGTCTGTGGTCAGGTATGATGATGTGGATCAGTGTTGGTCTGGTAGTCATGGTGACAGTGTTAGGACTGGTCCTGCTCCTGTTCTCCAGACAGAGGAGAGGAACCAGGAGAACACCACCACCTTGAGAGATACAAGGGCGTGTTTGTGTGTGTGTGTGTGTGTGTGTGTATATATGTGTATATATGTATATATGTGTGTGTGTGTGTTTGTGTGTGTGTGTGTGTGTGTGTGTGTGTGTTTGTGTGTGTGTCCTCTAGTGGATTTCTACTGTAATCTGTTATCATTCCTCAATCTGTCAACATGAAGAAGTTGCTGCAAACATCACTTGTAAGTTAGACAAGTCAGTTTCAACAGATAATGGATTCTCAGACTCAAAGGCTGCGTTAACACAGGCAGCCCAATTCTGATCTTAATAATTGGTCTTTTGACCAATCAGATTAGATATGTTGCCAATAATTGGTGTCTGTGTAAATGCAGCCATATTAACCATGTAGTTCTTCATTGACATTGTTTGGTTTGCACCTTGACTCACGTTGGTTGAGGGCCCTCCACTTCTTTTCATATGTGACCATGTAGTTGTTGTCATTGGCTCTCTATGCAGGTTGACTGTGTGTATGAGGAGATCAGAGAGGCAGACAGACAGACAGACACACTTCCTGTGGTCCTCTCTTCAGTCTACTCTACTGTCAACTCGCCTACCAACTCTTCAACCTACCCTGCTGGTCAAGACTCAACAACCTACCCTGCTGGCCACGCCTCTGCAACCTACACTGCTGGCCAAGCATCTACAACATACCCTGCTAGCTCCGCCACAGGTATTCTACAGATTGATGGGTAACTGCATACGTGGAGTGTGTTTGAAGGTGGCCGTTGCCAAATAAGTGGGAGGAGCAACATAAGTGGGTGTTTGGAAACCTAACAGCTAATTGGGCAGTTTGGTTTCCACTCAAAATCGATATGTGTGGCTGCTTGCTTTTTCCTTGTAGCATTTTAGCTAACCCTAACCCGTTTCCTAACCTTAACCTCCTTCTCCTAACCTACTAGGTTAGTTCTCCTAAGCTGCCATGTTAGTTATCCTAACCGACAAATTTAATTCTCCTAACCTGCTATTTTATTTATTGTAACCTGCCACGTTAGTTTTCCTAACCTGCCACATTAATTATCCTAACCTGCCTTTTTAATTATCCTAACCTGCCACCTTAATTCTCCTAACTTGCCACGTTAATTATCCTAACCTGCCACGTTAATTATCCTAACATCCCACGGTAATTATCATAAACTGCCACGTTAATTATCCTAACATCCCACGGTAATTATCATAAACAGCCACGTTAATTATCCTAACATCCCACGGTAATTAACATAAACTGCCACGTTAATTATCCTAACATCCCACAGTAATTATCATAAACTGCCACGTTAATTACCCTAACATCCCACGGTAATTCTCCTAAACTGCCACGTTAATTATCATGACATCCCACGGTAATTATCATAAACTGCCACGTTAATTATCCTAACATCCCACGGTAATTATCATAAACTGCCTAACCGGCCTCGCTAAAATGCTACAAGGAAACAGCAAGCAGCCACTCAAAACAGTCTTGAGTGGCAACCAATCTTCACAATTAGCTGTTATGTTTCCATACACCCACTTATGTTAATCCTAACACTTATGTCGCAATGCCAGCTTTCACACACACTCCATATATGGTGTTACCCATACTTGATTCCACACTGTGACATGCTAATGCTTCCCCAAAGATTATATAAATCCAAGCTATTCTACTGCAGATCGCCCAGCTTCTCTCTTCAACTATAATGTGGATCTACCCAAAGATTCTAGAGTCTCTTCAAGCCCTCCAACAGCCAGTGGAACCCAGGATGATTCCATCTATTCTACAGCCCAGCTACCCAAAGACACTGTAGAATCTACAAGATACCCTGCTGTACACCTCTCTAAAGACAGCCCAGAAGACGCCATCTACTCTACAGCCCAGCTACCCAAAATAATGTAGGACTATATAATCTATACAAGGGATGTGTCTCAAATAACACTCTATTAACTATCCCCCATATGGCCCTGGTCAAAGGCAGTGCTCTATAGAGAACAAGGTGCCATTTGGGATGAAGGGAAGCTCCCTGTAGAGAGATGAAGGGTTGTCACCACAGAGCCGCCATCTTGGAATGACATGAAAAAAAAAACATGTTTCAAATCCTCCTTGACATATTGTATTCAAACAGCTCATGTGGTTTTACTGTATATAATTTATGTAAAATATGAACATCTGGGTTTAAAATCACTTTTATCTCCAGATTATGTGAAAGTCAACCAACATTTTTGTAAATATTTGTGTAAATATGAACTATGTGTTTAGTCATATCATTTTGGCTTCATTTTGGCTCTTATAATAATGAAGACAGTAATACCATAATAGTCAGTTGTACCTTTGAGATTTACATATCTATTATATATATGTACATAAACTGTACCTTTTAACTTTTAAAGCATTTCATTAAAACTCATCAAAATGTTTAAAACAGTGTGAATGTGTAGTATTAGTGTGTAAATGTGTGTTTTTCAGTGTGTGTGTGTGGACATGTGGATAAAGAGGAAGACTGAGACACACCCACACAGTCACACAAACACACACACACACACACACACACACACACACACACACACACACACACACACACACACACACACACACACACACACACACACACACACACACACACACACACACACACACACACACACACACACACACACACACACACACACACACAGATACACACACACACTGAAAAGCCACAGAGAGAGCAGACTCAATAGCATCATAGGTTGTGTGATTGAAGACAGTACAGGGAGAGATGAGACTTCACTGGTAGAGAATCATGATGACTGTCTGTATCACTACACTACATCTCCAGGTGTACTGGTGTATATAGGGACAGGTCTGGGAGTGGTGGTGTGTGTGTTACTGTGTGTTCTCCAGGTGTCCTGGTGTATATAGGGTCAGGTCTGGGGATGGTGGTGTGTGTGTTGGTCCTCATAACCTTAAATGTACCCCAAACCCCTAACCTTAAACCTAAAACTAACGCCTAACCCTAAACCTAACCCCTAACCCACATTTTAACCCTAATTAAAACCCTAAACTTAACCCCTAAGCCTAAAATTGCCACTAACCCTAATTCTAACCCTAACCCTGAACCTAATCCTAAACTTAACCTAACTCAAACCTTACCCCAAACCCCTAACCCTAAACCTAACCCCTAACCCACATTTTAACCCTAATTAAAACCCTAAACTTAACTCCTAAGCCTAAAATTGCCTTTTTCAGTGACATGTCCCCACTTGTCTGGATTTTCCAAGTTTTACTATCCTTGTGAGGACTTCTGGTCCCCACAAAGATAGTAAAACCAAACACACACACAAACAAACACACACAGGGATTACATATATATTACATGTCCTCTTTAGTAAGACTCTGTTAGTAACCCCCCAGAATGACTCTGTTATATACTCCAGTGTTAGCAACCCCCCAGAATGACTCTGTTAAATACTCCAGTGTTAGTAACCCCCCAGAATGACTCTGTTATATACTCCAGTGTTAGTAACCCCCCAGAATGACTCTGTTATATACTCCAGTGTTAGCAACCCCCCAGAATGACTCTGTTAAATACTCCAGTGTTAGTAACCGCCCAGAATGACTCTGTTATATACTCCAGTGTTAGTAACCCCCCAGAATGACTCTGTTAAATACTCCAGTGTTAGCAACCCCCCAGAATGACTCTGTTATATACTCCAGTGTTAGTAACCCCCCAGAATGACTCTGTTATATACTCCAGTGTTAGTAACCCCCCAGACTCTGTTATATACTCCAGTGTTAGTAACCCCCCATACTCTGTTATATACTCCAGTGTTAGTAACCCCCCATACTCTGTTATATACTCCAGTGTTAGTAACCCCCCACTCTGTTATATACTCCAGTGTTAGTAACCCCCCATACTCTGTTATATACTCCAGTGTTAGTAACCCCCCAGACACAGACTCTGTTAGTGAATTCAGAGCCATTCAGTGACTAGCTACACTACAAACATAATTGTAACAGGTTCCCGTAAAGCAATTGTAATGACAGTCCACCACAACATACCCAAGAGTTTCCTGATTAACAAGTCTGTGTTTAATTTAAAAGTGTAATTTAATTGTGTGAAAACTGTGGGGTTTCATATGCCTGTATTGACTAGCCTGTTGCTCTGTTGTAATGTACACGAGTTACAATGTCAACTTTATGATGATTGATGATACAATGATGAACCTGTCAATGTGCTTTCAATAAGATAACCTTTACCAAGTGTCCGTATTCACTTATATTTAATGGCTGTGTGTGTGTGAATCTGCTTTTTAATTGATAATGCCCAAGAAGCCGGTGTTTGGAGGATATATTGGCATTGGTGTTGCTAGGACCGAGGATATATTGACACGGGTGTTGTTTGGTCCAAGGATATATTGGCACTTGTGTTGTTAAGCCCGAAGATATTTTGGCACGTGGCTAGAACACAAGGTAACAACAATATTAATATAAGTTAAAATAAACTACAACTATGAATGTAAAGATACATTTGTGGTGGAAACTAGCCATTACATCTTCCACCTCCAGACAATGAATGAGATTGAACCACATAAAAAACAGACTTTGCCTGATACTTGGTATTAGATTGAATAATCTGTCTTTTCTTATTGATATCTCATCATTAACATGTAATCTTTATTTCTGCTCTCCTCAACACCCACCTGTTTCTCTGTCTAATGTTGTCTTCCCTCTTCCCTCCCTCTGAAATGAAGAAACACAGAAGTACAGTACAGTAGAGACTAGCTAAATGTAGCATCACTGGAACATTATGCCTGTGTACTGTCTCTGGGTGTTCTAGGTGATCTGATGTTCTCTGGTGTTGGTCTGGGTGTTCTAGGTGATGTGATGTTCTCTGGTGTTGGTCTGGGTGTTCTAGGTGATCTGATGTTCTCTGGTGTTGGTCTTGATGTTCTAGGTGATCTGATGTTCTCTGGTGTTGGGGTCTGAGTGTTCTAGGTGATGTGATGTTCTATGGTGTTGGTCTGGGTGTTCTAGGTGATCTGATGTTCTCTGGTGTTGGTCTGGTTGTTCTAGGTGATGTGATGTTCTCTGGTGTTGGTCTGGGTGTTGTTCTACTACTGCTGGGTCTGCTGCTGTTCATGTTCATTAGACAGAGGAGAGACAGAGACAGGAGACCAACAGGTACAGTAGTTATCACACGCAATCATTATTATTATTTTTCATAAACATGTCAGAAAATAAATATAGCTTTTATAAATAAAATCTGTTTGTTTTCCTCTTCAGCAGCCAAACACTCTGCCAGACCGTTGGTTCCTGACTCAATGACAGACAACCAAGATCCAGACATAGGAACCATCACTAACCCAATCTACGCCACAGCAACCAATCAGAACCCAGATACAGCCTGTGACATCACCACCATCTATGCCACGGCAACCAATCCTAGTCCAGATGACATTTACTCCAACATTGGTCCATAACATAGGTTCAAGACAGTGTGACCTATGCTACTGTCAACTTCCCCAGAGATCCAGACTGTCTCCACTATGCTACTATCAACTTCCCCAGAGATCCAGCCTGTCTCCACTATGCTACTGTCAACTTCCCCAGAGATCCAGCCTGTCTCCACTATGCTACTGTCAACTTCCCCAGAGATCCAGCCTGTTTCCACTATGCTACTGTCTCCTTCAGTACAGACTCTGATGCTAGTAACCACCCAGACACTCACCCTACAGATGTAGACACCTCATAGATGTACTGCACCATTAAACACTCTGCTACATAGTGTACTACTGACACTGATCTGTATGGCAAAGCATGAATTCATGTTTTCATTTATTAATGTTTTCACTCATTTGTGTTTTTAATTAATTTGTTTATTTGATCGTTCATTTGTTAATTAGTTTATATATTCATTCAATCATTCATTTATGTGTTTGTTCTTTAATTCTTTAATTCATATTTTTATTCATATTTTTTACATCGTTAATTTGTTAATTTGTTCGTATATTCATTTATTGATTTATTTGTTTGTTCGTTAGTTCAATCATCTGTTCGTTCACTCTTTTGTTTGTTTGTCGGTCGTTCCGTCTGTACGTCCGTTCATTCATTCAATCATTTTTCTACTGTGAATGTATCACTGGCTTGAACAAAAAGAGACAGTTTATCACTTTTAGAAAGCTTTGCTTATTCAGTGTTTTTTACTC
Source organism: Coregonus lavaretus (assembly GCF_964263955.1). Classification (NCBI taxonomy): domain Eukaryota; kingdom Metazoa; phylum Chordata; class Actinopteri; order Salmoniformes; family Salmonidae; genus Coregonus; species Coregonus lavaretus. The sequence goes on along the minus strand of NW_028159639.1, from coordinate 60,990 downwards.
CACTTGACTGGGAAATGAGCCTATGTGTATTTATCAATAAAGCACCCATATATTTCTATGTGTTTGATACATTCCATTCTAGACATTACTATAAGTCATCCTCCCCTCACCAGCCTCCACTGGTGCTGTCAGTAAACTCAGTACCTGTCTCATCAGCATGTACCACTGTCACTAGACACACAGAGTTGAGATGGAGGGATAGATGGAGGGATAGATGGAGGGTAGATGGAGGGTAGATGGAGGGAGATCGCCCTCCAGTGGCAGAATAACTATGTTTCTCTCCTCTGCAGACAGCCTCCAGTCTGCATGAGAGTGTATGAATGTGTTGCTGTGCTTTGATCCATAGAGGCCTCTCTCTCCCTCTTTTTGTCTCACTGATCTCTTTCTCACACTCCCTTTCTCTCTCTCTCTCTCAGCCTCCATCTTTATTTATTTCTCTCTCTCTCTCACACTCTCTCTCTCTCTACTGTGTGATGTAGGAACAGAGATATGATTGGTTAAGGAGGAAGAGGGAGGGGCTGTCAGAATTAACATGTGGTAGGAGGGTTTGAACTAGTAGAGAGAGCGAGAGAGAGAGAGAGAGAGAGAGAGAGAGAGAGAGCGAGAGAGAGAGAGAAAGAGATGCAGAAATAGGGAAGTACATAGTTGTATGAGTACAAGGATTGAGTGAGCGAGAGGGAGGGGCAGAGAGAGCGAGAGAGAGTACATAAAGTACATGAAGTTTGTATTTAGGTTACTTTAAGTGTAGAGAGAACAGAGAGAGTTGTGCACTTGGACACACAGCATTATATCAGGACCTACAGACACCTGGACCAACCTGGAGAGAACACAACATTATATCAGGACCTATAGACACCTGGACCAACCTGGAGAGAACACAACATTATATCAGGACCTACAGACACCTGGACCAACCTGGAGAGAACACAACATTATATCAGGACCTATAGACACCTGGACCAACCTGGAGAGAACACAACATTATATCAGGACCTATAGACACCTGGACCAACCTGGAGAGAACACAACAAGATGAGGATCCTGCTGATAGTCATCCTCCTCTCCTTCATGACAGGTAATAAGCTTGTTTTAACTCTCTATAACAATGTAATAACATCCAGTCAGTCTTCTTATAAAGGCTGCTACTACAGATAAGTATGGGATACCTGTGTGTGTTTCTGTGTGTGTGTGTGTGTGTGTGTGTGTGTGTGTGTGTGTTCTGTGTGCGTGTGTGTGTTTCTTTGTTTCTGTGTGTGTGTGTGTGTGTGTGTGTGTGTTTCTGTGTGCGTGTGTGTGTTTCTGTGTTTCTGTGTGTGTGTGTGTGTGTGTGTGTGTGTGTGTGTGTGTGTGTGTGTGTGTGTGTGTTTCTGTGTGCGTGTGTGTGTTTCTGTGTTTCTGTGTTTCTGTGTGTGTGTGTGTGTGTGTGTGTGTGTGTGTGTGTGTGTGTGTGTGTGTGTGTGTGTGTTTCAGTGTGCGTGTGTTTCTGTGTGTGTGTGTATTTGTGTGTGTGAATAAGAGGAATATAAAACACTAAACCAAGAGGAATAAAACATATTTTCTCTTCTCTGATTGACAGGTTGTTTGAGCTCCTTCAAAGTGACAGGATACTCTGGAGGAACTGTCATCATCTACTGTGATTATTCCATAGAAGAGAGAAGTCATGAGAAATATTTCTGCATGGGGGAGTATAGTTGGAGTTGTGAGGATAAAATCACAACTGGATTGAAGAACAGCTGGCATCACGTTGGTAGATTCTCTCTGTATGACAACACAGAAGGAAACGACTTCAAGGTGATCATCAGACAACTGACTGAACAAGATGAAGGGACCTACTGGTGTGGAGTGGACAAACCTAATGCACCTGACAGTTACACCAAGGTAGAGCTGGATGTGAAGAAGGGTGAGAGACTTTTACTTTAACTTTAGAAAATGAATTTAGCTAGATATGTTGTTGCATGATTAGTACCACTAGTCAAGGAAGTCAGTCTATAGTATTAGACTAAGGTTGTGATGTGTGTTTCTGTTGACAGATGACTGCTGTGAGAAGTCAGTCACAGAGACGGTCTATCTGGGAGGAGAAGCTACCATCAGCTGCAACTATCCAGAGGACCGCGAGGACAGCATCAAGCATTTCTGCAAGGAAAGCAAAGACTTCAAGACTTGTGTTAATATGATCGCTGCTTACCAGAGAACTGCTAAAGCTGGGCGTTTCTCTGTATCTGACAACAGCAGAGTGAAATCCTACTCAGTGACCATCAGTGACCTGACAGAAGATGATACTGGGACCTACTGGTGTGGAGTAGAAACAGGAAAGAGAAAGGAAAGTTACATCGCACTGATCACACAGGTGAAGCTACATGTTATAAGTGAGTATAAACAAGACTTCTATTTCTTTAGCATGTGTACCCAAAACACACACGTTACAGTCTTGTAAGAAAGTAGTTTAATTGAAATCATAATTGCATTCATTTATTTATGTCAAGTCAAGTTCAAGTTTCAGTATGGATGTCATCATGAAACCTGCAGTTGTCATGACCTATATTTGAGAGAGAGAGAGAGAGAGAGAGAGAGAGAGAGAGAGATAGAGAGAGAGAGAGAGAGAGAGAGAGAGAGAGAGAGAGAGAGAGAGAGAGAGAGAGAGAGAGAGAGAGCGAGAGAGAGAGAGATGGAGAGAGAGATGGAGATGGAGAGAGAGAGAGAGATGGAGAGAGAGAGAGAGAGAGAGAGATGGAGAGAGAGAGAGAGCGCTTATTTTGTTAGTGATTTTCATTTCTAATACAATGTGTGTTGTCCTCTTACCTCTCTGTTGATGGGTCCAGTATGATGGTGTTCAGGACAATGTGGTCCAGTTCCTCTTTAGTGACTGTGTGTTTCTGTTTGACAGCTCTATGTGTTGTGGACTCAGTCATCACTAACGTGACCGGAGTTGTTGGAGGACAGGTCGCTTTCGTCTGCTCATTCACATGGGCAGGGACCAATTACAAGTACTTCTGCAACAGCAGATGTTTAAGTAACAGTGACATTCTGGTGAAAACTGAGGACAGCAAGAACTATATTGAGAGAGGGAGATACAGTATAGATGACAGAGGAGATGGAGACTTCACTAATACAGTCATACATTTGGCAAGAGGTTAGGAAGTGCAGTTCAGTTTCCATCTAATTTTGTGGGCAGTGTGCACATAGCCTGTCTTCTCTTGAGAGCCAGGTCTGGCTATGACATCCTTTCTCAATAGCAAGCCTACAGTGGTTCCTCATTTATAAGTTGCGTCATACCTTAGTATAGCGTGCAGTCCTAATTCTACTTTGCATGCATTATTTGGTGTTTTACGTTGTTCACAGAGGATGTGTTTGCAACATTCTGAATGAAGAGTCTCAATGTGTTGTTTGTCCCATTTTGTGAATTCTTGGTTGGTGAGCGGACCCCAGACCTCACAACCATAAAGGGCAATGGGTTCTACAACTGATTTAAGTTTATTTAGACAGGATTTGTTGTTCCTTTTGATGGCGTAGAAGGCCCATTTTGCCTTGTCTCTCAGATCGTTCACAGCTTTGTGGAAGTTACCTGTGGTGCTGATGTTTAGGCCGAGGTAGGTATAGGTTTTTGTGTGTTCTAGGGCAATGGTGTCTAAATAGAATTTGTGGTCCTAGCAAGTGGACCTACCTCCACCATTATTTCGGTCTAACTGAGATTTACTGTCAAGGCCCAGGTCTGACAGAATCTGTGCAGAATATCTAGGTGCTGCTGTAGGCCCTCCTTGGTTGGGGACAGAAGCACCAGATCATCAGCAAACAGTAGACATTTGACTTCAGATTCTAGTAGGGTGAGGCCGGGTGCTGCAGACTGTTCTAGTGCCCTCGTCAATTTGTTGATATATATGTTGAAGAAGGTGGGCTCTCTCTCTCTCTCTCTCTCTCTCTCTCTCTCTCTCTCTCTCTATCTCTCTCTCTCTCTCTCTCTCTCTCTCTCTCTCTCTCTCTCTCTCCTCATCTCTCCCTCATCTCTCTCTCTCTCTCTCTCTCTCTCTCTCTCTCTCTCTCTCTCTCTCTCTCTCTCTCTCTTTCTCTTCTCTCTCTCTCTCTCTCTCTCTCTCTCTCCCTCTCTCTCTCTCTCTCCCTTTCTCCCCCCCCACTCTCTCTCTCAAATCTCACTACTTATCTCTCTCTCTTTCTTCAACCCTCCCCCTTCTAGATCCTCCATCCTTGGACTCTCCTGCAAGACAGAGTGAGAATGCTGTTAAGTTTTGTGTATACTGATGTAGCGATGGCCATGTTTTCCTGCTGATGATGTAGAGGCACACAGGAAGTCATGTGCTCTTGCTATGGTTACTATGATCACTATCTAACTCAGTCTCTTCTTTCATCACACCTTTATTTTCTGTCTGTCTCTCTATATGTCTGTCTTGCTATATGTCTGTCTCTCCATATGTCTGTCTGTCTGTCTGTATGTCTCTCTCTCTCAATGAGTCTGTCTGTCTGTCACTCTATATGTCTGTCTGTCTGTCTGTCTGTCTGTCTGTCTGTCTGTCTGTCTGTCACTCTATATGTCTATATGTCTGTCTGTCTGTTTATCTCTCTCTCTCTCTGTCTGTCTGTCTTCCTACCAGGTACACCAGTGGTCATCATGGTGTGTGTGAGTCTGACTGTGTTGGTGGTGGGACTCATCCTGCTACTGATCTACAAATGGAGGAGAGACAGGAAATCATCAAGTGAGTAACCCTCAGATGAATTGACCGTGTATATAACTGACCCTGTATATAACTAACCCTGTACATAGCTGACCCTGTATAAAACTGACCCTGTACATAACTGACCCTGTATATAATTGACCCTGTATATAGCTGACCCTTTTATTTATTTTTTGTAATGTTTTTGTTTGTTTTGCTATTTTGATTTTGAATACTGCGCTGTTGGGATGGGCTTGCAAGTTAAACATTTCACTGGACTTATGCATGTGACAAATAAAACTTTAAAAACACTGCAATCATTGTTTATGATATGTTGTGTGTTTCACAGGGCCAGTCTCCAATCCAGATCCAGGAATCACAGGGTGTTTAAGAGAGGGAACCCTCAACACAACAACCCAAGACTACACCTACCAAACCCTCAATACAACAACCCCAGACTCCACCTACCAAACCCTCAATACAACAACCCAAGACTCCACCTACCAAACCCTCAACACAACAACCCCAGACTCCACCTACCAAACCCTCAATACAACAACCCAAGACTCCACCTACCAAACCCTCAATACAACAACCCAAGACTCCACCTACCAAACCCTCAACACAACAACCCAAGACTCCACCTACCAAACCCTCAACACAACAACCCAAGACTCCACCTACCAAACCCTCAACACAACAACCCAAGACTCCACCTACCAAACCCTCAATACAACAACCCAAGACTCCACCTACCAAACCCTCAACACAACAACCCAAGACTCCACCTACCAAACCCTCAATACAACAACCCAAGACTCCACCTGCCAAACCCTCAATACAACAACCCAAGACTCCACCTACCAAACCCTCAATACAACAACCCAAGACTCCACCTACCAAACCCTCAATACAACAACCCAAGATTCTACTTACCAAACCCTCATCCACTAAACAACAGACCCAAACTAATGCTGTTTTCATATCACGTGGAAAACTCTGAAAATACTTCTAGTGACTGGGAGCAACAAGTTGTGCATTCACTTGCTGTGAACTTGAAAATAACGCAGATTGGCTAATATCAAATTAACTGCCTCTACCATGAAAAAAAAGTACAGATATCATGCTTGTAAACACATTATAATGTTAAAAACCATATAAATAGATTGTTTTATTATACATATTGTTTTGTTGTTGTATTTAACTGCTGAAAATGCTGTTATCAAGGTAATTTCCTTAGTATGTGACGTCAGTGGTCAGTATGTGGGTGAAGTCAGAGCTCAGAGATGATAGACACGTTTCCCACTAGTAATTACCAGTTGGAGGGACGTTCAAGTGGAATGTTCTCAGTCGTATGCTAGTATTTACACATTTATGAGATGTTATGAACACAGCATCTGCTTATGACAAAATGTGAGTCAGTAAAGTCTCTGTAACATTTGAATCATTTTTGTACCTATGAAAATGCATTTTGCACCATACTTTTTGCTCAATTACTGTAAATGTGGATCAATGAAATGTAAAACATATATAATGAAATAGACTGATATATAATTTAACTATATTGTCATCATCTCAACAATGTGTTCCTCCTCTGCTGGAACAAACATGGTAACCTTAGTCTTCCAGTTGTTGACATGATGCTCCTATACTGTCCACGTCTAAGTGATGCGAGAGGGGAGAACAGGCCGTGGCTCGGGTGGCTGAGGTCCCTGATGATCGTCTTGGTCTTCCTGCGACACCTGGTGTTGTAGGTGTCTTGGAGAGTAGGCAGTGTGCACCAACGGTATGTTCGGCTGAGTACCACCCTCTGGAGTGCCTTGCGGTCAGCGGCGGTGGAGTTGCCGTACCAGGCTGTGATTCAGCCCGACAGTATGCTCTCGATGGTGCGCCTGTAGAACACTGTGAGGTTCCACAATCAGCTACTTTATTTTGCTGATGTTGAGAGAGAGGTTGTTTACCTGGCACCTGTTTACCTGGCACCACGCCCCCAGTTGCATAGGTAGGAGGTGAGTCCCAGGGCTGTGAGCTTTGTGTTGAGCTTAGAGGACACAATGGTATTGAAGGCTAAGCTGTTGTCGATGAACAGCATCCTCAAATATGTATTTATTTTGTCCAGGTGGGTGAGGGGATTGTGCAGTGCAATGGCGGTTGCATCATCCGTGGATCTGTCGGGCGGTAGGCAAATTGGAGAGGGTCGAGTGGGTCTGGGAAAGAGAAGGTGACGTGGTCTTTGACTAGCCTCTCGAAGCACGTCATGATGACGGAAGTGAGTGTTACGTGTCGGTAGTCATTCAGTTCAGGTACTTCCCCTTTCTTGGGCATGGGGATGATAGTGGACATCTTGAAGCAGGTGGGGATAATGGCCTGAGCTAGAGAGAGATGTCCGAAAACACAACAGCTAGCTGGACTTCACATGCTCTGAGGGCTCGGCTAGGGATTCCGTCTGGGCAGGCAGCCTTGCGAGGGTTAACACCTTTGAATGAGTTACGTATGTCCTCCGTGGAGAACAAGGCGGAACAACAAGTTTACTACATTTCAAATTAGCATAACTTTCCCATGTTTCCTCCAACTGTAATGCATGATATACCATTTTGAAACTCTGCATCTGTACTTGAATTCCAGTTCAATACAAACAATGAATCGCAATTCAAATTATCATTGATGACCATCATTTTCCATGAATGGAATTCCACTTAACTTCCTGAATTGACTGAGTTGAAACATATAGTTCATTAGAATAACTGTAACCTCGTCCCCATGCTCAATAGCAAGAGAGAGAGAGAGAGCCTGCTGGTGGTCGAGATTATAGGATATTTATTTGTCAGTACTGATAACATTCTGTAGGGGGCGATGTGGAGGTTGTATTATTGGTTTACTGGTTAAATTCAGTTGCTTACATTTACGTCATTTAGCAGACGCTCTTATCCAGAGCGACTTACAGTTAGTGAATACATTTTTTTTTTATATACCCCCATGGGACTCGAACCCACAACCCTGGCGTTGCAAACACCATGTTCTACCAACTGAGCTTCATCCCTGCCGGCCATTCCCTCCCCTACCCTGGACGACGCTGGGCCAATTGTGCGCCGCCCCATAGGTCTCCCGGTCGCGGCCAGCTACGACAGAGCCTGGATTCGAACCAGGATCTCTAGTGGCACTGCAATGCAGTGCCTTAGACCACTGCGCCACTCGCTTGTCTGTTATGTGATGACATCATTCATTAAGGGGGAGTTGGGTTGTAGAGGAGAGTGTTTCTTCTGTTCAGAAACTCATCTGTTGAGTTTATCATTTCAAGGACTGTATTTGGATCAATGAAATGTCATAGAAAAGTAATACAATATATTGATGTATACTTTAACTATGTTGTCATCATCTCAACAATGTGTTCCTCCTCTGCTGAAACAAACATGGTAACTTTAGAACAGAGAAGTTGACAGTTTTAACACTTAGTCACCACAGCTAGCTGAGTTCTCTTGTGGTTTAGAAGTCTAACCTTCGGCCGGTTTGAACCAGTTTCACTCTGCAGCACATATAGACCTGCAGACACTGAGGTCACTACAGAGAAATTAGGATGTATCAGCTAATGTTCACCCCCTCCCACCACACTAACCATCACTACCTCAATCTCTCTGACATGCATTTTATATGGTTTATTTCACTTTTGTTTATGATCTATTTCACTTGCTTAGGTAATGGAAACATGTGTCCCATGCCAATAAAACCCTTTGAATTGAATTGAATTTAAAGACAGAGACAAAAAGACAGAGAGAGAGAGAGAGAGAGAGAGAGTGACAGACAGACAGACAGACAGACAGACAGACAGACAGACAGACAGACAGACAGACAGACAGACAGACAGACAGACAGACAGACAGAGAGAGAGAGAGAGAGAGAGAGAGAGAGAGAGAGAGAGAGAGAGAGAGAGAGGAGAGAGAGACAGAGAGAGAGAGAGAGAGAGAGAGAGAGAGAGAGAGAGAGAGAGAGAGAGAGAGAGAGAGAGAGAGAGAGGGAGAGAGGTGGGGGGATGTTAGAGGAGGGAGGAGCGTTCAATTAAGGAAGGAAACAGGAACAAGCTGTTGTGGACCTGTGCTAGCTGGTTGTGTAGTCAAGTAACTTTAAAAGTACAGAAACTGTGATAGTAAAGTAACTTTAACAGTATAGTAACTGTGATAGTAAAGTAACTTTAACAGTATAATTACTGTGGTAGTAAAGTAACTTTAACAGTAAAGTAACTGTGATAGTAAAGTAACTTTAACAGTAGAGTAATTGAGGATTAACTGTCCAGAATGAAGATACTCTATGTTGTCTCCTGCTGTCTTCTCTCAGGTGAGCTCTGTCTGTCTGTATCAGTTTATATACTACTGTCTGGATTATATAGTACAGAAGGAATAAAAAAATGTACTTGTCTATAAGGTTTTACAGTTCTGAGTTTTTTTTTCACATGTACCTTATGATAATGCACTGAACTTAGAATGCTTGATATGTTGGTCTTTTACCTGGGTTTGTGCAGGGTTAAAGAAAGATTTGTACAGCTTTAAAGTAAGTAGGTGAAGGGTTAAAGTAAGAAAGGCATGGTTAAAGGAAAATTTAAACGATTAAAGTATGATTTGTAGATGGTTAAAGTAAGATTTTTGCAGGGTAAAGTAAGATTTAGGCAGGGTTAAGTAAGCTTTTGCAGGGTTAAGTACAATTTGTGCAGGGTTAAAGAAAGACGTGCAAGGTTAAAGTAAGATTTGTGCAGGGTTAAAGTTAGATTTGTGCCGGGTTAAAGTAAGATGTGTGCAGGATTCAAGTAAGATGTATGCAGGGTTAAAGTAATATGTGCAGAGTTAAAGTAATATTTGTGGAGATTTAAAATAATAATTGTACAGGGCTAAAGTAAGATTTGTGCAGGGTTAAAGTAAGATGGGCAGGGTTGAAGTAAGATTTGTGGAGTGTTAAAGTAAGATTCGTGCAGGGTTAAAGTAAGATTTGTGCAGGGTAAAGTAATAATGAGCAGGGTTAATGTATATATTACAGGTCATCAGTTGTGACTGTACTGTGTGTTTCTGTTTGACAGCTCTGTGTGTTGTGGAGTCAGCTGTCATTAATGTGAAGGAGGTGGTGGGAGGACAAGTCACTGTGGGCTGCTCATTCACATTGGCAGGGAACAACATCAAATATTTCTGCAAGGAGACATGTTCTGGTAATGACAAACTAGTTCAATCTCAGAAGAGCAAGAACTATATTGAGAGAGGAAGATACACCATACATGACTATAGAGATGGAGACTTCACTGTTACCATCAAGAACCTGATGAAGTCAGACTCTGGGACCTACTGGTGTGGAGTGGGGAGATTTGGCCCAGACACATTCCAAGAGGTGCATATTATAGTTACAGATGGTAAGTGATCACTACATGCAAATTGGTATCTGGTAATGAACTTCCTGACTTATATCCCCTGACATAAAGCTGTTTCAGTATTGGTGTTTATATGTACTTTCTACTGACTCACAGCTCCTCCCACTACTACACCGTCACATGTCACCTCCAGACCCCAGGTCTCCACAACCTTCCCAAACCTCTCCACAACATCCTCTAACCTCTCCACAACATTTCTGCCATCTGGAGACATCAGTGTTGGTCCTTCACAGAGAGCAGGTATGATGGACCTGCCCCTTGCCTTCATTCTATAACCTTCACACAACTTTAATATGCTGCTATATAATTATATCAGGCTTTCAGATGCTGTAGACAAAAACAACTATATCTGGTCAAGCATTGGACAAATCTCACTACTTCTCTCTCTCTCCCCCTTTCTCTCTCTTCCTTTCTCCCCCCCTTCTCTCTCTCTCTCTCTCTCTCAATTCAATTTCAATTTTCAATTTAAGGGCTTTATTGGCATGGGAAACGTATGTTAACATTGCCAAATCAAGTGAAGTAGATAGTAAACAAAAGTGAAATAAACAATAAATATTAACAGTAAACATTACACTCAGAAGTTTCAAAAGAATAAAGACATTTCAAATGTCATATTATGTATATATACAGTGTTGTAACAATGTGCAAATAGTTAAAGTACAAATGGGAAAATAAATAAACATAAATATGGGTTGTATTTACAATGGTGTTTGTTCTTCACTGGTTGCCCTTTTCTTGTGGCAACAGGTCACAAATCTTGCAGCTGTGATGGCACACTGTGGTTTTTCACCCAGTAGATAAGGGAGTTTATCAAAATTGGGTTTGTTTTCGAATTCTTTGTGGATCGCTGTAATCTGAGGGAAATATGTGTCTCTAATATGGTCATACATTTGGCAGGAGGTTAGGAAGTGCAGCTCAGTTTCCACCTCATTTTGTGGGCAGTGTGCACATAGCCTGTCTTCTCTTGAGAGCCAGGTCTGCCTACGGCGGCCTTTCTCAATAGCAAGGCTATGCTAACTGAGTCTGTACATAGTCAAAACTTTCCTTAAGTTTGGGTCAGTCACAGTGGTCAGGTATTCTGCCACTGTGTACTCTCTGTTTAGGGCCAAATAGCATTCTAGTTTGCTCTGTTTTTTTGTTTGTTCTTTCCAATGTGTCAAGTAATTCTCCTTTTGTTTTCTCATGATTTGGTTGGGTCTAATTGTGTTGTTGTTGTTGTTGTTGTTGTTGTTGTTGTTGTCCTGGGGCTCTGTGGGGTCTGTTTGTGTTTGTGAACAGAGCCCCAGGACAAGCTTACTTAGGGGACTCTTCTCCAAGTTCATCTCTCTGTAGGTGATGGCTTTGTTATGGAAGGTTTGGGAATCGCTTCCTTTTAAGTGGTTATAGAATTTAACGGCTCTTTTCTGGATTTTGATAATTAGCGGGTATTGGCCTAATTCTGCTCTGCATGCATTATTTGGTGTTTTACGTTGTACACGGAGGATGTTTTTGCAGAATTCTGCATGCAGAGTCTCAATTTTGTGTTTGTCCCATTTTGTGAATTCTTGGTTGGTGAGCGGACCCCAGACCTCAGAACCATAAAGGGCAATGGGTTCTATAACTGATTCAAGTATTTTTTGCCAGATCCTAATTGGTATGTCAAATTTTATGTTCCTTTCTCTCTCTCTCTTTCTTCAACCCTGCCCCTCTCTAGATCCTCCATCCTTGGTGTTAGAGCCGATTTGGGCATATTTTGTATAAAAGACTGAACATACTGAGCTCCATGTACATTTGTGTAAATATATTAAATATTAATGTATATGATGAAATATTAGGTACGTACCTTTATGATTTATTTACCGGATTGAGATATATTCATTTGTTATTAGTGTAACTCAGTTTTTGGCCCCCCCTCTTGCCCATTCTTTGTACTGTGTTAATTGTGTTAGTATAAAGGCAGGAAGTTGGGCCTTCGGGGGGAGGAGTCCTTGCTAGATGCGGGAGCGGTATAGTTTTTTGACCATATAGACATACAGAAATACAGACAGACAGGTCATATTATATTATGTATTTGCATTTCAAGTAATCTCTGCTTTAAGTTGATTGGAGAATACCTTTTTGTTAGATAAGAATAAACATTTTTTGTTGCACTATATCCCTGGATCTCATTGAATGTTTGGCCGTTTGGAAACGTTGAGTGTGGACTGTATGCGTCAGAAACAACCCCGCTTCAGGCTAGGGCAGTGGCTATGGTAAAGAGGAAAGGAAGCCACTACATTCAAGTCAAAAAACTCCGTGAAGGATTACTACCGGAAGGAAATCTCCGGTTCGGACACACGCTGGATTTTGTTCTATTTGTAATTGCATTCGGACCATAAGGACAGCTCGCTTGGAAGGATTTGAACTCCTAGATTTCGTCAGCCGTGAGTAACCACTGCGAATGAATGAGCTGCCCTGTTCAAGGCGATCGTTTGATCATGCATATTATGGAAGCGCAAATGTGCTTATAATTGGAATGTTTGATAAACTTGGGAATGGAATTCAAAATACAGCGCTGTGAAAACAATTAAGAAGTTTAAGTTTGGGAAACACAGATCCTATGCACAATGTAGCCTAATCATATATCTAATATTTGGCCTAACGTGGAAATGCAATCCATCAACGCAACGAATGCAACTTAAGGATCTAAAGATACTGCGTGTTAAAACTTCATTAAAGGGACAAAACCTCAACGGGATGAAATGTTTAAAACGCATCTAAAATGCCAAACTTGCACATGTGCAATTCAAAATGGGTCAATATGCTGAAATGGATGACTGTGTTTTTAAAGATTAAAGGAGGTCTAAAGGGGCATTACGTTTAACAATCAAACCAACAACCGTGTCATTGTAAATTGAGTGAACTAAAAGTGAATGATGGAGGAGGAAATCCCAAATAAGACTCCACTGGAGAGGGCAGAGGAGCATCTAAATTCACTCTATGCAGCCCGGAGAGGCAAACTTGGAGTGTGTACACGCAAAATGAATGAAATAAAAGTCCTTCTTGTTGATGGAGGAAACATTGCAACTGTGAATGAGAGTCTTGAAGCATTTGATGCTGTGCTCAATGACTTTAAGAAGGCTCATGAATCTGTGCTAGAGCTGGTCACAGAGGAGGAACAGGAACAGGAGAGCATTAACTATTATCAACCAAGAATGAGAACTTATGAACATTTCCTGAAAGAGGTGGAAATATGGAAAAAGGCTGAAGTTGAGCCACAAACGCTCATTGAACCACATGACAGCATTTCCAATGTGTCAAAAATATCAAGTAAAACTAAGTATTCTAAGACTGCTTCCTCAGTGTCCTCTGAACGCCTTAAAGCCGAGGCAGAACGAGCAGCTCTACTAGCTCGCCAAGCATCATTACAAGACAAGCATGCATTGGAACTGGAGAAAGCTCAACTGAATGTTAGGATGGAAAAAATGGCACTGGAAACGGACATAGCAGCATATAATGCCAAACTGAAGGTCCTGGAGAGTACCGAGTCAACTTCTCAATCCCATTCTGTGGCAGCCCATTTACTAAGCCAAGAAGATGGAATGAACTCTTATTTTGAGAAACAGGAACCAGAGGTCTATGTGGAACCTGAACCATCACCTGTTGAGTTTGCTGCATTAGGCGCAGTTCCAAAGACCCCACTACAAAGAGTTTTACAACAACCGACCACAAAGCCATCAAACCCTATTCCGAAAACAGTCGTAAACCACACTCTTCAGCAGCCAACAGCAAGGTCTAGCAATCGACACAGAATCAACACTGCGGGTATCAGCCATAATACCAGCCATGATAACCTCTCTACTGTCATGCAAAGGCAGAATGAAATTGCTGACCTCCTTGTACTACAGCACAAACAAGCCACACTCCCTGTTAGGGAGATACCTATGTTTGACGGTGATCCTCTAAACTTTAGGCCATTCATGCGTGCATTTGAGCATGGTATAGAAGATAAGACAAGCAGTCACCAGGATAGGCTCTATTACCTGGAACAATACACCTCTGGTCAGCCCAAGGATCTGGTCCGTAGTTGTCTGCATATGGAAGCCAGAAGAGGCTATGCAGTAGCTAAGAGGTTGTTAAAGGAACACTTTGGCAATGAAATCAAAGTCACCACTGCTTACATGGAAAAGGCTTGGAACTGGACAAACATCAAACCCGATGATGGAAAGGGACTGGGTGGTTATGCACTCTATCTAAGAGGTTGCTGTAACGCTATGCAAGACCTACAGAACATGGAAGAGCTTAATCTTCCCTCCAACATAAAGCTGATCATGTCAAAACTTCCCTACAAACTAAGGGAAAAATGGAGGTCTATGGCATGTGATATTTTAGAGAGAAGTCACCTGAGGGCCCAGTTCAGTGACCTGGTAACGTTCATGGAAAAACAGGCCAAAATACTGCAGGATCCGTTGTATGGAGATATTCAAGATCCCCTGTACAACAAAAGGTTTTTAAAACCCAAAACAGAAGCTGACTTTAAACAGCAGTTCAAGTCCAAGAGTAGGGGAAGCAGCTTTGCCACTACAGTAGCTGTAGTGGCAGATTGTGACTCTGAAAAACCTTTAAAAGAACAAACATTCAAAGTAAAGAGACCAGGCACCTACCCTTCTGATGCTCCCAGTATCTCATGTATATTTTGTGCTGGTGCGCATTTATTGGTCGACTGCCAACAGGTGAAGGCACAGCCACATGAATTCAAGGTTGAGTTTCTGAGATCAAAAGGCCTTTGTTTTGGCTGTTTGATGAGAGGACACTTAAGCAGAGAATGTAAAAGAAGGATGACCTGTCAGAGCTGTCAAAGAAAGCACCCCACTATCCTGCACATTGAAGGAAGAGAGAGATTTAGATCTCAAAAGGCAGATATGAGTGGTGTAGCAGTAAAGCGGGAGGAGACTGTCAGCAGTGCTCTTGTTTCACTGGAAGCTGGTGAAGATACCGGGGCCGGTACGGATTGTGCACTTGCAATTGTGCCAGTTCAAGTAAAGGTGGCAAATGGAAGCAAGTCTGTGTTAACCTATGCGTTTCTCGATTCTGGTAGCTCAGCAACATTTTGTACGGAGAGACTCATGAGGCAGTTGCAAGCTAAAGGCAGTGCGACTGAAATTCTGCTACGCACAATGGGGCAGGAGAGTCCTACCAAGAGCTTTGAGATATCTGGATTAGAGATTGGCAATGTGGAAGGCGACACATTTCTTGCATTACCAAAGGTCTACACCCAACATAAGATCCCAGTGACAAGAGAGAACATTCCCACTCAGAAAGAGCTCAAAAGGTGGCCATACCTGAAAGAGGTTCAGTTGAAGGAGATTGATGCTGACGTCGAACTTCTGATTGGCGTAAATGCTCCAAAGGCAATGGAACCCTGGCAAATCATAAATAGCCAAGGCAACGGACCGTATGCAGTGAAAACCCTCTTTGGATGGGTGATGAATGGTCCTCTCAACAGTTGTACCATGGCAGAAGAATCCGGGCGTCCTACGGTGATGGCCAATCGTATCTCAATGGCCGACCTGGGGGTTCTTCTTGTAAATCAGTACAACCATGACTTCCCTGAGAGAGAGTATGAAGAGAAAAGTGAGATGTCAGCTGAGGATCGTAGGTTTATGGAGATAGTATCAAGCTCCATAACCCTCAAAGACCATCACTACTACTTACCGTTGCCCTTTCGCAACAAAGATGTAGTCCTGCCAAACAACCGTGACATGGCAAAGCAGCGGGCTCTAAATATTATCAGGAAGTTCAAGAAGGACAAAGGTTACGCTGCAGAGTACAAAGGCTTCATGGAAGAGATGATAACAAAAGGTTACGCCGAGAAGGTACCACAAGAACAGCTCCTCAGAGAGAAAGGCAAGGTATGGTACATACCACACCATGGCGTTCACCATAAGCGCAAAGGAACGATACGAGTGGTGTTTGACTGTTCATCATCCTATAAAGGTACATCTCTTAACAGTGAACTCCTTCAAGGCCCTGACCTGGCAAACACGCTTATAGGAGTCTTGCTAAGATTTCGGCAAGAGCACATTGCCATGATGGCAGACATCGAAGGAATGTTCCATCAAGTACGTGTCCATGAAGATGACTTAGACTTCCTGCGATTCCTATGGTGGCCGGATGGTGATACTAACAAAAGATTGGAGGAGTACAGAATGACAGTACATCTTTTCGGTGCTATATCCTCTCCAAGTTGTGCAAACTTTGCACTGCGAAAGACTGCAGAAGACAACTGTGAGGGGTACGATGAATAGGTGATTCAAACAGTCAAGTCCAACTTCTATGTTGATGACTGCCTCAAGTCAGTGGCCACAGAAGAACAAGCCATAGCTCTCACAAGAAAGCTCAGGGATGTGTGCTCTCAAGGTGGGTTCAAATTGACCAAGTGGGTCAGCAACAGCCGCACTGTACTAGCTTCTATCCCTGATGAACACAAAGCCAAGCAGATAAAAGAACTGGACCTGGACAGAGAAAAGCTGCCTGTTGAAAGAGCACTTGGAATCCGATGGAACATTGAAAGGGATGTGTTTACCTTCCAGGTCACTGTCAAGAACAGACCCCTTACAAGAAGAGGTATTCTCTCAACTGTCAGCTCTATTTATGATCCATTAGGTTTCCTCGCCACATTCGTATTAAAGGCAAAGCAAATTCTTCAAGTGCTCTGCAAGCTAAAGTGTGGATGGGACGAAGTCATCCCTGAAGAACACTCTATTTCATGGAAGAGATGGCTCTCAGAGCTGGACCAGCTCTCCAGATTCCAGATCAACAGGTGTATGATGCCGGAGAACTTTGGTCAAATCAAGACCGCACAGCTGCATCACTTCGGTGATGCAAGTGAACAAGGTTATGGCACGGCAAGCTACCTTAGGTTCACAAACGTTATGGAAAAGGTCCACATCGCATTCATACTGGGGAAATCAAGGGTGACTCCACTCAAGCAGATGACGATCCCCAGACTGGAACTTGCTGCAGCAACATTGGCAGTGCGAGTGGACAGGATGTTAAGGTTGGAGCTCCAGATTGAACTTGAGGAGTCAACTTTCTGGACAGACAGCCAGTCGGTGCTAAAATACATCCGCAACGATACCAAGAGATTCCATACTTTTGTGGCTAATAGGGTTGCTATGATCCGTGACCTATCGAAAGCAAAACAGTGGAGGTATTTGAACTCCAAACACAACCCAGCCGATGATGCCTCAAGAGGATTACATGTTGAAACTTTCCTGAACTCAAAGAGATGGCGCAAAGGACCAGAATTCCTGGAGAAAACAGAAACACAATGGCCGAAAGTCCCCGAGGAGCTTGGCTCCATCCCTCCAGATGATCCAGAGGTGAGAAAAGACGTCATCGTAAACAGTACATGTGTGGAAGAAAAGAGTCCGACCAGCAAACTGATTGAGTACTATTCAACATGGAACAGCTTGAAGAAAGCAGTCGCCTGGATGCTGAAACTGAAGAGACTTCTACTACAGTTAAGCCAGAAAAGGAAAGTTCTCACCCAAACTGATCCAGGATCAGATCAGAGTCTGACAAACTCACTGAAGGAACAAATTGACAAGTTCAAACTGACGTTTGGAAAAGAAAGTCTGTCTGTAGATGACCTAGATGAAGCAGAAAAGGTCATCATTCGATTTGAGCAACGACAGCACTTTAAACAAGAAATTGCACTAGTTGTAAAAGGAAAACAATGTGCCAAGAGAAGCGGCTCAATCTGTAAGCTTGATCCAATAGTTGACAATGGCATTCTGAGAGTAGGAGGAAGGTTAAGCAAAGCTGCTATGCCTACGGAACTAAAGAATCCTATGATCCTGCCCAAAGACTCCTACATCTCCAGACTGATCTTACTCCACATCCATGAGCAGGTTGGCCACTCTGGGAGAGGTCACATGCTTTCTAGACTTCGCCAGCGATATTGGATACCCTGTGCCAACTCCTTAGCAAGGAAGATCCTTAAGAGCTGTGTCTTCTGCAGGCGGATGCAAGCTAGAGCTGGGGAACAGAAGATGGCTGACCTTCCACAAGATCGGGTAGCACCTGATTTGCCGCCTTTCACCCATGTGGGCATAGATTACTTTGGCCCCATAGAGGTGAAGCGAGGCCGCGTTCATGTGAAGCGGTATGGTGTGATCTTTACTTGCCTTGTGAGTCGAGCTGTCCATCTAGAAGTTGCTAGTTATCTGGATACTGATTCCTTCATCAATGCCCTGCGCAGGTTCATCTGTCGAAGGGGCCCAGTAACAAGTATCAGAACAGACAATGGCACCAACTTTGTTGGAACACACAGAGAGCTAGGAGAAGCTCTGAAAGAGCTGGATCACAACAAGATTCAAAATAAATTACTGAAGGAAGGAGTGACATGGTCATTCAACCCTCCCTCTGGAGCCCACCATGGGGGGGTATGGGAGAGGTTGATCCGACTGGTGAAAAAGATCCTCTATTCAGTCCTTAAAGAGCAAGTACTGGATGATGAGGCTTTGCAGACAGCCTTGTGTGAAGTTGAGGCGATTATGAACGACAGACCAATCACTACTGTAACAAATGACCCTAACGATCTAGAACCCCTGACTCCGAACCATCTGCTTCATCTGAAAGCAAAGCCAGTCCTGCCACCAGGACTATTCCAGAGAAGTGACCTATACTCACGAAGGAGATGGAAGCAAGTACAATATATCACTGACCTCTTCTGGAAGAGATGGATCAGGGAGTATCTTCCACTTATGCAGGAGCGGAACAAGTGGAACAAAACTAAGAGAAACTTCAGTCCTGGTGACCTTGTGGTCATCGTCGATGACACCGCCCCAAGGAACTCTTGGCTAATGGGGCGTGTGGTGAAGGCTTTGCCAGGGGCCAAAGGTCTTGTCCGGAGCGTCATGGTTAAGACTAAGACCAATATCCTACAGAGACCTATCAATAAACTCTGTCTGCTCCTTGAGGCGACGAAGTGAGACACACACACACACACACAGTGCTCCATCTTTGAATCACGTGCACCTCTGATTCGTTGATGTCGTACTCTTACATTCTTTGATGTCATACATTTTGTGGACGTCAAACTCTTGACATTTTTTGGAAGTTGAACACCTTTACACTTCAACTCAGACTGAGATCTATGGACTATTTTCCTATATGGCACCTTGTATATTTGTATATAGCTATGAACTGTAATGGTGCTCTGGTATAGAATGTTTTTGTATTGGATCTACGTTTGAATATTAAGTAATTGTTGTGCATTCAGTGCAGTCAACAATTAGGGGCCGGTATGTTAGAGCCGATTTGGGCATATTTTGTATAAAAGACTGAACATACTGAGCTCCATGTACATTTGTGTAAATATATTAAATATTAATGTATATGATGAAATATTAGGTACGTACCTTTATGATTTATTTACCGGATTGAGATATATTCATTTGTTATTAGTGTAACTCAGTTTTTGGCCCCCCCTCTTGCCCATTCATTGTACTGTGTTAATTGTGTTAGTATAAAGGCAGGAAGTTGGGCCTTCGGGGGGAGGAGTCCTTGCTAGATGCGGGAGCGGTATAGTTTTTTGACCATATAGACATACAGAAATACAGACAGACAGGTCATATTATATTATGTATTTGCATTTCAAGTAATCTCTGCTTTAAGTTGATTGGAGAATACCTTTTTGTTAGATAAGAAGAATAAACATTTTTTGTTGCACTATATCCCTGGATCTCATTGAATGTTTGGCCGTTTGGAAACGTTGAGTGTGGACTGTATGCGTCAGAAACAACCCCGCTTCAGGCTAGGGCAGTGGCTATGGTAAAGAGGAAAGGAAGCCACTACATTCAAGATTAAAGGAGGTCTAAAGGGGCATTACGTTTAACAATCAAACCAACAACCGTGTCATTGTAAATTGAGTGAACTAAAAGTGAATGATGGAGGAGGAAATCCCAAATAAGACTCCACTGGAGAGGGCAGAGGAGCATCTAAATTCACTCTATGCAGCCCGGAGAGGCAAACTTGGAGTGTGTACACGCAAAATGAATGAAATAAAAGTCCTTCTTGTTGATGGAGGAAACATTGCAACTGTGAATGAGAGTCTTGAAGCATTTGATGCTGTGCTCAATGACTTTAAGAAGGCTCATGAATCTGTGCTAGAGCTGGTCACAGAGGAGGAACAGGAACAGGAGAGCATTAACTATTATCAACCAAGAATGAGAACTTATGAACATTTCCTGAAAGAGGTGGAAATATGGAAAAAGGCTGAAGTTGAGCCACAAACGCTCATTGAACCACACGACAGCATTTCCAATGTGTCAAAAATATCAAGTAAAACTAAGTATTCTAAGACTGCTTCCTCAGTGTCCTCTGAACGCCTTAAAGCCGAGGCAGAACGAGCAGCTCTACTAGCTCGCCAAGCATCATTACAAGACAAGCATGCATTGGAACTGGAGAAAGCTCAACTGAATGTTAGGATGGAAAAAATGGCACTGGAAACGGACATAGCAGCATATAATGCCAAACTGAAGGTCCTGGAGAGTACCGAGTCAACTACATTTCACTTGGACTCTCCTGCAAGACAGAGTGAGAGTGCTGTTACGTTTAATGTCTGCTGATGTAGCGATGGCAATGTTTTCCTGCTGATGATGTAGAGGCCAACAGGAAGTCATGCACTGTTGCTATGGTTACAATGATCACTATCTAACTCAGTCTCTTCTTTCATCACACCTTTATTTTCTGTCTGTCTCCCTATATGTCTGTCTCTCTATATATGTCTGTCTCTCCATATGTCTGTCTGTCTGTCTGTCTGTCTGTCTGTCTGTCTGTCTGTCTGTCTGTCTGTCTGTCTGTCTGTCTGTCTGTCTGTCTGTCTGTCTGTCTGTCTGTCTGTCTGTCTGTCTGTCTGTCTATACGTCTGTATGTCTGTCTGTCTGTCTGTCTCTCTATCTATCTGTCTGTCTGTCTGTCTGTCTTCCTACCAGGTACCCCAGTGCTCATCATGGTGTGTGTGAGTCTGACTGTGTTGGTGGTGGGACTCATCCTGCTACTGATCTACAAATGGAGGAGAGACAGGAAATCATCAAGTGAGTAACCCTCAGATGAATGTATGTACAATCATACAGACACACACACACACACACACACACACACACATATATATATATCAACACACACACATACACACATATATAACTGACCCTGTATAAAACTAACCCTGTATATAACTGACCCTGTATATAACTGACCCTGTATATAACTGACCCTGTATATAACTGACCCTGTATATAACTGACCCTGTATATAACTGACCCTGTATATAACTGACCCTGTATATAACTGACCCTGTATATAACTGACCCTGTATTTAACTGACCCTGTATATAACTGACCCTGTATATAACTGACCCTGTATATAACTGACCCTGTATATAGCTGACCCTGTATATAACTGACCCTGTATATAACTGACCCTGTATTTAACTGACCCTGTATATAACTGACCCTGTATATAACTGACCCTGTATATAACTGACCCTGTATATAGCTGACCCTGTATATAACTGCCCCTGTATATAACTGACCCTGTATATAACTGACCCTGTATATAACTGACCCTGTATATAACTGGCCCTGTATATAACTGACCCTGTATATAACTGACCCTGTATATAGCTGACCCTGTATATAACTGACCCTGAATATAACTGACCCTGTATATAACTGACCCTGTATATAACTGACCCTGAATATAACTGGCCCTGTATATAACTGACCCTGTATATAACTGACCCTGTATATAACTGACCCTGTATATATCTGACCCTGTATATAACTGACCCTGTATATAGCTGACCCTGTATATAACTGACCCTGTATATAACTGACCCTGTATATAACTGACCCTGTATATAGCTGACCCTGTATATAACTGACCCTGTATATAACTGACCCTGTATATAACTGGCCCTGTATATAGCTGACCCTGTATATAACTGACCCTGTATATAACTGACCCTGTATATAACTGACCCTGAATATAACTGACCCTGTATATAACTGACCCTGTATATAACTGACCCTGAATATAACTGACCCTGTATATAACTGACCCTGTATATAACTGACCCTGTATATAACTGACCCTGTATATAACTGACCCTGAATATAACTGACCCTGTATTAAACTGTATCTTACATTCTCCTGTTTTTTTGTTCTTCATCTCTTATTTCTTATTTGTCGTGTTTTTGTTTGTATTACTATTTAGATTTTGAACACTACGCTGTTGGAATGGGCTTGCAAGTTAAGTCTCCAATCTCCACAATCATTGTTTATGATATGTTGCGTGTTTCACAGGGCCAGTCTCAAATCCAGATCCAGGAATCACAGGGTGTTTAAGAGAGGGAACCATCAACACAACAACCCAAGACTCCACCTACCAAACCCTCAATACAACAACCCAAGACTCCACCTACCAAACCCTCAATACAACAACCCAAGACTCCACCTACCAAACCCTCAATACAACAACCCAAGACTCCACCTACCAAACCCTCAACACAACAACCCAAGACTCCACAAACCAAACCCTCAATACAACAACCCAAGACTCCACCTACCAAACCCTCAATACAACAACCAAAGACTCCACCTACCAAACCCTCAATACAACAACCCAAGACTCCACCTACCAAACCCTCAATACAACAACCCAAGACTCCACCTACCAAACCCTCAATACAACAACCCAAGACTCCACCTACCAAACCCTCAATACAACAACCCAAGACTCCACCTACCAAACCCTCATCCACTAAACAACAGACCCAAACTAATGCTGTTTTCATATCACGTGGAAAACTCTGAAAATACTTCTAGTGAACTGGGAGCAAGAAGTTGTGTGCATTCACTTGCTGTGAACTCGAAAAGAATGCTGATTGGCTAATATCAAATTAACTGCCTCTACCATGAAAAAATAAATACATCTATCATGCTTGTAAAAACATTATAATGGTCAATACCATATAAATAGATTGTTTTATTATACATATTGTTTTGTTGTATTTAACTGCTGAAAATGCTGTTGTCAAGGTAATTTCCTCAGTATGTGACGTCAGTGGTCAGTATGTGGGTGAAGTCAGAGCTCAGGGATGATAGACAAGTTTCCCACTAGTAATTACCAGTTGGAGGGACGTTCAAGCGGAATGTTCTCAGTCGTATGCTAGTAATTACACATTTATGAGATGTTATGAACACTGCATCTGCTTATGACAAAATGTGAGTCAGTAATGTCTCTGTAACATTTGAATCATTTTTGTACCTATGAAAATCCATTCTGCACCATACTTTTTTCTCAATTACTGTAAATGTGGATCAATGAAATGTAAAACATATATAATGAAATAGACTGATATATAATTTAACTGTATTGTCATCATCTCAAC
>NW_028159639.1:17500-35000 GCF_964263955.1 Coregonus lavaretus | reverse complement strand
AGTATTTGTATTTATCTGTACTTTCTACTGACTCACAGCTCCTCCTACTCCTACACCGTCACCTGTCACCTCCAGACCCCATGTCTCCACAACCCTCCCAAACCTCTCTGCAACATCCTCTAACATCTCTACAACGTTTCTGACATCTGGAGATGTCAGTGGTCACTTTTCATCAAGAACAGGTATGACGAATCTCTCATCTCTGACATTACAACTAACACGCTGTGATATTAAATGCTGTAATTCTGGAGCAAATCAATTGTAACTGTTCATGCTTTGGACAAATTGTAGATTTGGAGGCCATGTAGATGTGAGCCTCTCAGAGGCCCACAGGAAGTGATGCAACATTTGAGGTTATGTGGATAGCTGCCGCTGACACCATGGCCTCCGTTGCTATAGTTACTCTGATCACTGTCTTACACCTTTATTATATATCCACTTATTACTATTACTATTATTATTATTACCCGACTATATTATCTATCTATCTGTTTTTTTGTCTTTTCTTTGTCTGTCTGTCTGTCTGTCTGTCTGTCTGTCTGTCTGTCTGTCTGTCTGTCTTTCTGTCTGTCTGTCACCTGACAGACCCTACCAACCAACTGACCGACCAAACAACTGACCAATCTTCCAACCTACCTTTCTTTACTTTATTGACTGACGTATCCACCAGTCTACCGACCAACCCACCAGATGAACCTGGTAACGATCAATCAGTATGACATCTATAGCCTGTAAAGCATAGGGTTGAGTTATTCTGGTCATTTCTGGAAAACCTGGAAGATTGGGGAAAGTTATTGAAATGTAACCCTGATAAAGTATCTCCTCCTGTCTGTGGTCAGGTCTGATGGTATCTATGATATATACAGTACTCTGTAAAGTCTCTCCTCCTGTCTGTGGTCAGGTCTGATGGTGTGGACCAGTGTTGGTCTGGTAGTCATGGTGACAGTGTTAGGACTGGTCCTGCTCCGGTTCTACAGACAGAGGAGAGGAACCAGGAGAACACCACCACCACCACCAGTCTCCTCCAACACACAACCTGACCCTACTGGAGAGGTGAGAGATACAAGGGCGTGTGTGTGTGTGTGTGTGTGTGTGTGTGTGTGTGTGTGTGTGTGTGTGTGTCCATAATAACTTGTAGTGGAGGGGATATAGACGTTGTGGTAAACTAAACATCTAAAGGTTGAGTGTGTAAGTCTACAGCGTCCTCTAGTTGGATTGTAGCTTGTTATCATTCCATGAAGAAAAAAAACAGTGGCTAACATGTTGTTGATGGTTGAGGGCCTCCACTTCTTTTCATATCTGACCATGTAGTTGTTGTCATTGGTTCTCTATGCAGGTTGACTGTGTGTATGAGGAGATCAGAGAGGCAGACAGACAGACAGACACACTCCCTGTGGTCATCTCTTCAGTCTACTCAACCGTCAACTCACCTACCAACTATACAACCTACCCTGCTGGAAAAGACTCTACAACCTACCCTGCTGGTCTAGCCTCTACAACCTACCCTGCTGGTCTAGCCTCTACAACCTACCCTGCTGGCCAAGACTCTACAACCTACCCTGCTAGCCAAGCCTCTACAACCTACCCTGCTGGCCGTGCCACCGGTGTCCCACACTGTGACATCTATGCTAACGTTATCTGCCACAAAGATGATATAAATCCAAGCTATTCTACTGCAGATCGCCCAGCTTCTCTCATCTACTCTAATGTGGATCTACCCAAAGATTCTAGAGTCTCCTGAAGCCCTCCAACAGCCAGTGGAACCCAGGATGATTCCATCTATTCTACAGCCCAGCTACCCAAAGATACTGTAGAATCTACAAGATACCCTGCTGTACACCTCTCTAAAGACACTCCAGAAGACGCCATCTACTCTACAGCCCAGCTACCAATAATAATATAGGACTATATAATCTATACAAGGGATGCGTCTCAAATGACACTCTATTAACTATCCCCCATTTGGCCCTGGTCAAAGGCAGTGCTCTATAGAGAACAAGGTGCCATTTGGGATGAAGGGAAGCTCCCTGTAGAGAGATGAAGGGTTGTCACCACAGAGCCGCCATCTTGGAATGACACGAAAAAACCCAATCCCTTTCATGTTTCAAATCCTCCTTGACATATTGTATTAACACAGCTCATGTGGTTTTACTGTATATAATGTATGTAAAATATGAACATCTAGGTTTCAAATCATTTTTATTTCCAGATTTTGTGAAAGTCAACCAACATTATTGTAAATATTTGTGTAAATATGAACTATGTGTTTTGTCATTTCATTTTGGCTTCATTTTGGCTGTTATAATAATGAAGACAGTAATACCATAATAGTCAGTTGTACCTTTGAGATTTACATATCTATTATGTATATGTATATAAACTGTACCTTTTAACTTTTAAAGTATTTCAATAAAACTCATCAAAATGTTTAAAACAGTGTGAATGTGTAGTATTAGTGTGTGTGGACATGTAGAGAAAGAGGAAGACTGAGACACACCCACACCTTACACACACACACACACACACACACACACACACACACACACACACACACACACACACACACACACACACACACACACACACACACACACACACACACACACACACACACACACACACACACATCCACCCACCCACCCACACAAACACACACACAGATACACACACACACAGATACACACACACTGAAAAACCACAGAGAGAGCAGACTCAATAGCATCACAGGTACTGTAACAGGAGTAGTAAAGGGTTGAGTGATTGGAGACAGTACAGGGAGAGATGATACTTCACTGGGAGAGAATCATGATGACTGTCTGTATCACTATACTATATCTCCTCTCAGGTAGGTTTACAGTACACTGTTACACTAGAGACTGGTCCTAGATCAGGTCTACACTGATACACTAGAGACTGGTCCTAGATCAGGTCTACACTGATACACTAGCGACTGGTCCTAGATCAGGTCTACACTGATAAACTAGAGACTGGTCCTAGATCAGGTCTACACTGATACACTAGAGACTGGTCCTAGATCAGGTCTACACTGTTACACTAGAGACTGGTCCTAGATCAGGTCTACACGGTTACACTAGAGACTGGTCCTGGATCAGTCAACCTTCTATGGGTCAGTTAGTGTCAAGTAATATCAAGTACTGGAGGGACAGATGAAGGAGCTTCGTTGTGAATACTCCTTCACCAACCAGGACAATATCAAGTACTTCTGTCGGATCGATGACCACCTATCCTGCCGGGACCTGATCCGGACCGGGAAGCATGACGTCTGGGTGAGAGAGGGGAGATTCTCTATGTACGACAACACCACTGCTGCGGTCTTCACTGTCATTATAGACATGCTGAGCCTGAAGGATGCTGGGAAATACTGGTGTGGAGTGGACATCTTCTTATTGCCGGATGATGTCAGTGAGATTCAACTGCAGGTTCTATATTGCGGAGCTCCGCCCCATAGGGGAGCTCTGCTCCTATTGGTTTACCCACTGCCCTAAGGCAGTATCAGCCTGAGACAAAATTATGCACACACCTGCAGCCAATAGGAGTACAGGTGTCCCTATAAGAGGGGATGCCTCCCCTCAATCAGCCCCACTTTATCTTCAGCGACTGGACTAGACTGAAGAAGCCAAGAAGAGACGAAGAAGAAGACTCAGGACGAAGATACGCCGTCGATTTTCCAGTTCATCGACGTCGTCCTAAATGAGCGCACCAGGAGATTTTCCACCCCCAAAAGCTATTTTCAGAGCTCAATGCCGTTGTTCCTCTATGGCGACTACGGACCCCCACGACTTGTGTTTCGTGTGTTTGGGTGCGCAGCACGCCAAAGACGGAACCGGCGTTCCCCCTAATTGCACCTCCTGCGCCCTCCTTCCTATGAAGGAGAGGATATTGGGCGTTCTTTAGGGAGGATATTCCCTTAGAGGACGTACTGTCTATACTAGCCTCTGCTTCAGAGGCGTCGTCAGACGATGCTGAATCAGAGGATGACAAGGAGGGAGGAGAGGAGATGGATATTCCCATGGAACAGTCCGACCCTCACACTCAAACTTTTAAGACCCCCTTTCCATTGGAAAGCGAGAGGTCTTATGGCTCCTTGGGCGATGATGACACGGGCTCTGACACGTCAGTAGCCCTGTCCTTCGCAGCGGCCTCTCTGCGCTCAGACTTCCCTGGGCTCATTGAGCGGGCGGCCAAACGACTGGAGATAGCGCTGCCCCCCATCCCCCCCCCCCCCCCCCCCCCGCGGAGGTGGATATGATGGAGGGCGGACCCTATTCTCGGCCGAGGAAGGCAGCTGAGCCATTGGCTCCGGCTATGCCTTCTCTCAGCAAATATGTCGAGGGCTCATGGGAGGCACCCTTGGCGGCGCGTTCGCTGGCCAAGATGTACTGCCCATTCACAAGAGTGGAAGGATGAGAGAGGGCTGCCAGGGGAATCCCTAGGCTCGAGAGCGCCATGGCGGCGTATCTAGTGCCAGGTTCGAGTCCCTGGGCGGCCTCCAAGAAAGCCACTCTACCAACCCAAAAGGACAGGCTCACAGCACAGCTGGCAGAGAAGTCCTTTACGTTGGGAGCCCAGGCTGTGTCAGCAGCAAACAACATTGCCCTCCTCGCGGCCTCCCTATCCCGTTTAATGACGGGAAGGTCTGAGTTAACGAGTGAGGAGGTGGAAGAGGCGTCCAGGATTTCTGGCGCTATTCTCCATCTGACACAGGTGTCTGCTATCTGCGCGGGAAGGTCCATGGCCACTTCGGTGGTTATTGAACGTCACCTCTGGCTGTCATTGACTGCCATGAAGGAGACTGACCGAGCGTCGCTGCTCAACGCCCCCCTCTCTGACGACGGGCTCTTTGGAGTCGCTGTCAAAGAGGCGACGGAGCGTTTTGCGAAGTTAGACGAAGACAGGAAGCAGCTGGCTAGACACCTGCCATTGGCAGGGAGATCCAGCCATACGCTAGCAAAACCGTCCACCTCGAACGCCCCCGGTAGATCTTCTATGGTGAGGCGGCGTGTCAGGCGTCAGACGTCGGCCACTAGCAGCAGGAGAGCGGGCACCGCCCCCCCAGCAGCACCCGTGGTCACGACGATTCCGCCAGCGAGAGAGGTTGTCGTCAAGTCGCCCTGGCAGCACCCCAAGGGGACGCAGAAGAGGCGAAGACAATGACGGGACGAGGGGGAGAGAATGGGAGATGGCTCGTCGTGGGACGCGACCGAGCCCACTGTTCCCCCCCACCCTTCTGTTCGGGGCATGGAGGGAAATGTTTGTTTTCATGTGTTTAATAAAGAGTTGGCTCCCACTGACATTGTCACAAGAGAGCCCTTTTTCCATGACACGTTGGAGAACGTTCAGAGTACTTCACGCCCTATGTTTCTCTCCCATCACTGAGTGTAGCTCAACCCACCTAGGGTGTGTAGCTGAGCACACACAAGAGAGGAGAGAGAAAAAGGTAGCAAGACGCAGCCTTAGCTCACCTCATAAAGATCTCACACTACAGACTCCTAGGAGCACTGTAGTGAAGGTCTCACATAGCAGGCTACAGTCTAAGTCAGAATATGACATGACGACGCAGCCGCTAGTTGGGAATGGCGCTTTGTCTCAGGCTAATGCCTCAGTCAGCGCAGTTCAGACCCGTGCTGCGTTCACGGAGGGCCGGATTACTAGAGTTACGGAAGTAACCAACGAATTGGCGCCCCCACTCACCACAGAACGCGTTAAAATTCACCACTCCAAGTGTAGTTCAGCCCACCAGAGGTGCGAAGCTGAGAAAACACTAGAGGCGCGTGAAAAGAGGGTTACAAGGTGCCGCCTTGCATTACCTAATAGAGACCTCATGTCACAGACTCTTAGGGGTGCTGTAAAGAGAGTCTCTCACAACAGGTTGCAGTCTCAGTCAGAAGATGACAGGATGACGCGACCTATGCATGGAGAGGGCGCTCTGTCTCAGGCTAATGCCTTAGTCAGGGCGCCTCAGAACCGTGCTGCGTTCAAGGAGGGCCGGAATACTAGAGTTACGGGTGTAACCAACGTATCGGCGCCCCCTGTTCTCACAGAACGTATTGATTCTCACCACTCTGTATGTAGCCCGACTCACCAGAGGTGTGTAATGGAGCATACACAGGAGGTGAATGTGAGGAAGGTATCAGGGCACAGCCCTATGTTACCGAGGAGAGACCTCATGTCACAGACTCCTAGGAGCTCTGTAGAGAGAGTCTCACACGACAGATTGCAGTCTCGGTCAGAGTATGACATGATGACGCGATCTACATATGGGGATGTCGCTCTGTCTCAGGCTAATGCCTTAGTCAGCGTAGTACAGACTCATACTGCGTTCAAGGAGGGCCGGAATACTAGAGTTACAGGCGTAACCAACGTATCAGCGCCCCCGTTTAACACAGAACGCAATGATACCCACTACTCTGAGTACAGCTCAGCCCACCTAGAGTGCGCAGTTGAGCAGACTCATGTGACTAGTGAAAAAGAGGTATCATGGCGCCACCTTGTGGTACCAGTTAGAGACCGCACTTTGAAGACTCTTAGGAGTACTGTAGTGGATGGTTCTCATGGCAGGCAGCAGTCTCGGCAAGACAATGGCATGATGATGCAATTGCTATCCGGGGACGGCGCTCTGTCTCAGGTTGACACCTTAGTCAGCGCAGTTCAAACCCATGCTACGTTCACGGAGGGCCGGAATACTAGAGTTACAGACGTAACCAACGTATTAGGGCCCCCGATTCTCTCAGAACGTGCTGATATTTCCTCTCCCTTTCGAGGGGGGCCCGCCTCGGGCTGTTCCACCACCTCAGTGCTGGGGAATAGCGGCGGCAAGGGCCATAGAGGAATACATGTCCTTCCTACTGAATGTACCACAGCTTCGCGCGCGCCTGCTTTCTCTGCATTGCTGGCAGTGGCAACGAAGCTGTACCCTCTCACGCTGGCTAGAACAGACATTGCAGAAGGGTTATGCCCTCCAATTCCATCGGACCCCACCCCCATTCAGGGGAGTGGTGGAGACGGTGATGAAAACGCCAGAAAAAGTGGCCGCTCTAATGTCAGAGATTACGGAACTTTTGGCGAAGGAGGCGGTCACAGTAGTTCCCCAGGAGCAAAGGAACAAGGGGCTATATTCGCCTTATTTCCTAGTGCCCAAAAAGACGGGGGGAGTGAGGCCGATATTGGATTAACGCACTCTCAACGAGAGCGTAACCAAACGGCCCTTCCGAATGCTGAAGACAAAACGTCTACTGGAATGTGTCCAGAAGGGAGACTTTTGTACAAGCATAGACCTATAGGACGCGTACTTTCATGTGCCGATACAATCGCGTCACAGGAAGTTTCTGCGATTCGCCTTTCAAGGGGTGGCGTACGAGTTCACGAGGATGCCATTCGGGTACGCCCTGGCACCTCGAACGTTTTCCAAATGTGTGGAGGCGGCATTGGAACCGTTGCGGCGTCAGGGGATAAGGCTATTAGCCTGCCTAGACGACCTAATGGTTCTCGCCCCGTCAGCATAGCTGGCGTTCACTCACACGACACAGACAGTGATTAATCTCACACGTCTGGGGTTCGCTGTGAATTGGAAAAAGAGCGCGCCCTGGCCCAGTCATCAGATTGTCTATCTGGGAATACAGCTAGACACTGTAATGATGAGGGCTCGAATTTCGGACCCTCGAAGGGAAGCACTATTGCTAGCCCTGAGGAAGTGTCGTCCGAATCACACTGTGACGGCGCTGTCAATCATGTCACTTTTGGGTCTCATGTCGTCAGCACATTCAGTGGTCCCGCTGGGGCTCCTGCACATGCGCAGGATGCAGCGATGGTTCGCCCAAATAAGACTAGACCCAGTGCGTCAACGTCATCGGTTGGTGGTGGTTCCTCTCTCGCTAAGGGCAGACTTGATCTATTGGAGGAATCCGAGCGTTCTCACGCACTGAGTCCCGATAGGCAAGGTGTCATCCTACATTCCAGTGTTTACAGATGCCTCTCTGACTGGATGGGGAGGGACATGCCAGACACAAGCGATAGGAGGTGTGTGGCCTCGTTCGAGCCGCCACATCAACCTCTTGGAGTTGGAAACGGTTCGACTGGTTCTGACCCACTTCGCGTCCACCCTTCGGGGTCGCGATGTGCTGGGCTGGTCAGACAACCGGACCACAGTAGCTCACATAAATCGCCAGGGAGTAGTCAGGTCTCCTGTTCTCCACCGGGCAGCAGAGGAATTGTGGCTGCGGGCTCACAAGCATCTTCGCTCATTGAGAGCAGCACACATTCCGGGCTACTTGAACGTAGGAGCAGACCTCATGTCAAAAGGGGGTCCTCGAGACGACGAGTGGTGTCTGCATCCGGACATTGTTCTCCAAATTTGGGAACAGTTCGGGAGAGCCAAGGTGGATCTATTCGCGTCACGTGTGAACGCGCAATGTCCCCTATGGTTCTCTCTGAGGGAACAGGACGAACCACCACTGGGCAGAGACGCATTCGCGCACCACCCGTGGCCAAGAGTTCTTCTGTATGCATTCCCTCCGCTGTCTTGCATTCTCCCACTGCTAGCCAGGGTGAGATCAGGAGGGCTGTCAATGATATTGATAGCCCCCGATCGACCAGGGCTCCATGGTTTGCGGAGATGAGTCAGATGTTGATTGCGCCACCTTGGCCAATTCCACATCGACGGGACTCGTTGACTCAGGCGGGAGGCTCGATGGGGCAGTTGCCCATAATCGGCCAACCACTGAAGGCTTGGTTCCTGAGAGGGACAGGCTGAGGCGCCGTGGGTTATCTGATGCAGTGATCAGAACCATACAGGGTGCACGGGCCAGTTCCACTTCTAGGATGTATGCCAGCAGATGGAACGTTTTTTCACGATGGTGTATCACACAAGGTGTGGACCCCATGAGCTGTCAGGTTGAGAGTGTGCTCTCTTTCCTACAGTTTATGTTTGATAAGCAGAGATCGCCCGCCACCATTAAGGTGTTTGCAGCGGCGATTTCAGCTGGTCACGAGGGGTTTGGCAGAACGAATGTTTTCAGCCACCCTCTAGTGAAACGTTTCTTATTGGGAACGCGGCGGCTTAGGCCAACGCCTAGAGCCACGCTGCCCCAGTGGGATTTGGCTTTGGTACTCGAGGCGCTATGTAAGTCGCCGTTTGAGCCATTGAATCAAATACCCCTCAAGATGCTGTCTATGAAGACGGCACTGTTGCTCGCTTTGACTACTGCTAAGCGTGTCAGTGATTTGTGTGCTCTTTCGACGAGACCCGACTGCCTTGCCATTAATGGCGATCTGAGCAGACCGGTGTTACGTCCTAACCCGGCTTTTGTGCCGAAGGTTATTAAGAGCTCATATAGGTCACAGACCGTGGAGTTGTGGGCTTTTTCTCCCCCTCCTCATAGGGAGAGGAGTGAGGAAAGGCTTCATTGCTTGTGCCCAGTGCGCGCTTTGGCGTGTTACATTGAGCGCACAGCAGCGATTAGGTCATCGCCTCAGCTGTTTGTGTGTCACGGTGCGGCTGCACTAGGTAGACCACTTTCAAAACAGCGCTTGTCTCATTGGCTTTGTGAAGGCATTGAGACAGCTTATGAGGCAGCGGGGCGACAATTGCCTCAGAGTATCAGAGCTCACTCCACTCGTGGAGTGGCAGCTTCTACTGCCCTTTTCAGAGGAACAGGGGTAGAGGATATCTGTAGAGCGGCGTCATGGTCAACGCCGTCTCCATTTATCCGTTTCTATCTCCTGGATATGTCTTCTAACTCTTTGGCTCGGTCTGTACCCAGTGTAGCTGAGGGGAGACCATTAGCTAGAAGGAGAGGAAAGCAGGACTGTGGAGACAGGTTTCCATCAGGTCCGCTTCTGATAGAAGGACATATTTTTTGCATGACTCCTGACTGACAGGTTCAGTACAGTAGAGGGCATGTATTGATCTGCCCACCAGTGATTCACTGGAGTGAGGCGGAATGATGGGTGATAATAGTAGTAACTGGGTTACGATACTATTAGACCGGTCATGACAATTTGACAGAATGTGAAGTCATCTATCTGCTTGTCCAGATTAGTATGAGTCATGTTCTGGTATCTGCCCACTAATCTCTGTGGCTCCATTGATTGAGTGAGGCGGCCTACTGTGTACACAATGTAGAGTGACACTTTGTGAGTATGACATAGTTAATCATAACTCTGTCTAATAGAGGTCTAGGATATTGTTGAGCCTGTGTTTTAATCCTAACCCTGTCTAATAGAGGTCTAGGATATTGTTAAGCCTGTGTTTTAATCCTAACCCTGTCTAATAGAGGTCTAGGATATTGTTGAGCCTGTGTTTTAATCCTAACCCTGTCTAATAGAGGTCTAGGATATTGTTGAGCCTGTGTTTTAATCCTAACCCTGTCTAATAGAGGTCTAGGATATTGTTGAGCCTGTGTTTTAATCCTAACCCTGTCTAATAGAGGTCTAGGATATTGTTGAGCCTGTGTTTTAATCCTAACCCTGTCTAATAGAGGTCTAGGATATTGTTGAGCCTGTGTTTTAATCCTAACCCTGTCTAATAGAGGTCTAGGATATTGTTGAGCCTGTGTTTTAATCCTAACCCTGTCTAATAGAGGTCTAGGATATTGTTGAGCCTTGTCCATAGATAAGCATGTGAAATCCATAGATTATGGCCTAATGAATTTATTTCAATTCACTGATTTCCTTATATGAACTGTAACTCTTTGAAATTGTTGCATGTTGCATTTATATTTTTGTTCAGTATAGATCACTGTTTATAGCAGAATCAAAAGTTGTCCACCAATTAGGTCACTGTTTATAGCAGAGTCAAAATATGAATCAAAGTTAAAGTCATATAAACCAAACTAATAAAACTTCTTGAAAATCTCCTCTGCTATTCTATTCTATTCTCCACAAATCATGTCTGTAACGCAGTAACGATTAGTTACCGGAGTGTAACTCCAGTTCTATGAGTGGAGCGGAGCCCCATAGGGGAGCTCTGCTCCTAGTGGTTTACCCTCTGCCCTAAGGCAGCATCAGCATGAGACAAAATTATGCACACACCTGCAGCCAATAGGAGTACAGGTGTCCCAATAAGAGGGGATGCCTCCCCTCAATCAGCCTCCCGAGATATTTATCTTCAGCGAGACTAGAGAGGGTCGGCAGGGCCTTAAGTCCTATGGGGCTCCGCTCCACTCATAGAACTGGAGTTACACTCCGGTAACTAATCGTTCTATATCGTGGAGCTCCGCCCCATAGGGGAGCTCTGCTCCTATTGGTTTAAGGCGGAGCGTAGCGCTCCAAAATGTACTCCCTGCCGAGCCCAACACTTCCCATCAAAATGAAAAGGTCAGGCCTAGCAATGGCTGCAACCAAGTCCCGCAGTACTGCAACTACTGAACCCATACGGGCGTCACAATATACCGCGTCATCGGTTAAAGACCCGCCCCACCTAGTCCAATGGCAATGCCAATGACTAGTGGGCAGATCACCAGAATAGAAGCCATACTAATCTGTACTAGCAGATAGATGTGCCTCGATATCCTGTGAAAAAACTACCGACCACTAATGGAATGACACAAAGTGTCACTCTACATTGTGTACACAGTAGGCCGCCTCACTCAATCAATGGAACCCCAGAGATTAGTGGGCAGATACCAGAACATGACTCATACTAATCTGGACAAGCAGATAGACGACTTCACATTCTGTCAAATTGTCATGACCGGTCTAATAGTATCGTAACCAAGTTACTACTATTATCACCCATCATTCCGCCTCACTCCAGTGAATCACTGGTGGGCAGATCAATACATGCCCTCTACTGTACTGAACCTGTCAGTCAGGAGTCATGCAAAAAATATGTCCTTCTATCAGAAGCGGACTTGATGGAAACCTGTCTCCACAGTCCTGCTTTCCTCTCCTTCTAGCTCAAGGTCTCCCCTCAGCTACACTGAGTACAGACCGAGCCAAAGAGTTAGAAGACATATCCAAGAGATAGAAACGGATAAATGGAGACGGTGACGACCACGACGCCGCTGCACAGATATCCTGTTACAACCATACCGCCCACTAATGGAGTGACACACAGTGTCACTCTACAATGTGTATACGGTAACCCACCACACTCAATTTATGGATGCCCAAAGATTGGTGGGTAGTATCCAGAACATGAACCATACTAATCTGAACTAGCAGATAGATGGTGCCTCCATATCCTGTCAAAACAAAACCGATCACTAATGGAATGACACAAAGTGTCACTCTACACTGTGAATTCGGTAATCCACCACACTCAATCTATGGATCCCCAAAGATTAGTGGGTAGACTCCAGAACATGAGTCATACTAATCTGAACAAGGAGATAAATGACGTCACAATTCCGTCAATATATATGACCGGTCTAATAGTAATGTAAACAAAGTTACAAACACTATTTCCCTCATCATTCCGCCCCAACCCAGTTATGCACTGGTGGGCAGATCAAAAACATGCCTACTACTGTACTGAAACACGTCAGTCAGGAGTCATGCCATATATGTCTCTCTCCTAGAAAAAGAGCGGACCTGATGGAGACCAGCCCCTACAGTCCTGCATTCTTTTCTCTTAGTTCAAGTCTACGCCGAGTACAAACTGAACGGGAGAGTTAAAAGACATCTCTAGAATTGAGGACATGAGCTAAAAACTGAACTGAACACAGCAGACAGTTAATATTCTAATATCCCTGTAACTACTGGTACTACAGTGTCGCAACACAAAATGTCGCTGAACACTGTGCCTTCAGTAACCCGCCGCCCCTAGTTCAAGGAAACCCAAAACTAGTGGGCAGGAACGTAATACTTGAGTTTAATAGTAATGTAATACAAGGTTACAAAAACTATTTCCCTCATCTTCCCGCTCCAACACAGTTATACACTGGTGGGCAGGTCAAAATACATTACCTCTACTGTACTGATAACCTCAGTCAGGAGTCATGTCTCTCTCAGAAAAAAGCCGGCCTAATGGGAACCCAGCCCCCTGGTCCTGCATCTTTTTTCCTTAGTTCCAGTACTTCCATCAGCTACACTGAGTGCAGACTGAACCAGAGAGTTAGAAGACATATCTAACAGGTAGAAATGGATAAAAGGAGACGGTGACAATCAAGACGCCGCTGCGCAATTATCCTCTACACATGTTCCTCTGAAAAGGTAATAGAAGCCGCTACTCCACGAGTGGGTTGGGCTCTTCTACCCAAAGGCAATGGCCGCCCTGCCGCCTCATAAACCGTCTCAATGTCTTACAAACCCAATGAGACAGACGCTGTTTATAATGTGGTCTACCGAGTGCAGCCGCACCGTGACACACAAAAAGCAGCTGAGGCGATGACCTAATCACCGCCTTGCGCTCCACGTAGCGGGCCAAGGTGCGCACTGGGCACAGGCGATAGAGCCGTTCCTCTCTCCTCTCAACCTGGCGAGAGGGAGAGAAGGCCCACAGCTCTACGGTCTGTAATCTTTATAAGCTCTTAATAACCTCAGGTATAAATACCGGGTAAAGACTTAACACCGTCCTGCTCAATCGCCATAAATGGCCAAGCAGTCGGATCTCGTCGAAAGAGCCCACAATCACTGACACGTTTAGCAGTGGTCAAAGCGAGCAGCAGTGTCTTCAAAATAACATTTTAAGGGGGATAAGAGCCCTCATCATTACAGTGTCTAGCTGTATCCCCAGGTAGACAATCTGATGACTGGGCCAGGGCGTGCTCTTTTTCCAATTCACAGCGAACCCCAGACGCGTGAAATGAATCACTGTCTGTGTCGTGTGAATGAACGTCAGCTCTGCTGACGGGGCGAGAACCAGTAGGTCGTCTAGGTAGGCTAATAGCCGTATTCCCTGACGACGCAACGGCTCCAATGCCGCCTCTACACACATGGAAAACGTGCGAGGTGCCAGGGCGTACCCAAATGGCATCCTCGTATTCGTACGCCACCCCTTGAAAAGCGAATCGCAGAAACTTCCTGTGACGCGGCTGTACCGGCACATGAAAGTACACGTCCTTTAGGTCTATGCTCGTACAAAAGTCTCCTTTCTGGACACATTCCAGTAGACGTTTTGTCGTTAGCATTCGAAAGGGCCGTTTGGTTATGCTCTCGTTGAGAATGCGTAAATCCAATATCGGCCTCATTCCCCCCGTCTTTTTGGGCACTAGGAAGTAGGGTGAATATAGCCCCTTGTTCCTTTGCTCCTGGGGAACCACTATGACCGCCTCCTTCGCCAAAAGTTCCGTAATCTCTGAAACCAGAACGGCCACTTTTTCGGGTGTTTTCATCACCGTCTCCACCACTCCCCTGAATGGGGGTGGGGTGCGATGGAATTGGAGAGCATAACCCTTCTGCAACGTCTGTTCTAGCCAGCGTGAGAGGGTGCAGCGTCGCTGCCACTGCCAGCAATACAGAGAAAGCGGCCGAGCGCGAAGCTGTGGTACATTCAGTAGGAAGGACCTGTATTCCTCTATGGTCCTTGCCGCCGCTGTTCCCCAACACTGAGGTGATGGAACAGCCCAAGGCGGGCCTCCCATGAAAGGGAGAGGAAACATTGGTGCGTTCTGAACCCAAAGGGGGGGCAGAAACGTCAGTTAATCTCGTAACCGTCGAATTCCTGCCCTCCGTGAACGCAACACGGGTCTGAATTGCACTGACCGAGGCCACAGCCTGCGACAGGGCACCATCCCCAGTAAGCGATTGCGTCATCGTAGATGCCTGCAATTCGCTATTAGAGCCACTCACTACAACACTCCTAGGAGTCTGTAATATGAGGTCTCTATGAAGTAACCCAAGGCAGCGCCTTGATACCTTCTTAGCCTTCACTTCTGTGTGTGTTCAACTCTGCACCCCTGGTGGGTTGAATCACACTCAGTGTGAGTATTAGCGCGTTATGTGAGAAGTGGGGCTCAGATACGTCAGTTATTCTCGTAACCTTCGTAATCTGGCCCTCCGTGAACGCAGCGTGGGTCTGAATCGCACTAACCGAGACCCTAGTCTGCGATAGTGCGCCATCCCCAAACAGTGGCTGTGTCCTCATGTCACCTGACTGAGGCTGTAGCCTGCTATGAGAGGCACTCACTACAATACTCCTTGGAGTCTGTAATGTGAGGTCTCTTTGAGATATACCAAGACGGCGTCTCGGTATCTTTTCTCCTTTCACCTCCTGTGTGCGTTCAGCTCTGCACCTCTGGTGGGCTGAACTACACTCAGTGTGGTGAGTAATGGCGCGTTCAGAGAGAAGTGGGCCGATACACTGGGCACCTTCTAACTGGTACCACAAGGTGGCGCCATGATACCTCTTTATCACTAGTCACATGAGTCTGCTCAGCTGCGCACTCTTGGTGGGCTGAGCTACACTCAGAGTAGTGGGTATCATTGCGTTCTGTGTTAAACGGGGGCGCCGATACGTTGGTTACATCCTGTAACTCTAGTATTCCGGCCCTCCTTGAACGCAGTATGAGTCTGTACTACGCTGACTAAGGCATTAGCCTGAGACAGAGCGACATCCCCATATGTAGATTGCGTCATCATGTCATACTCTGACCGAGACTGCAATCTGTCATGAGAGACTCTCTCTACAGAGCTCCTAGGAGTCTGTGACATGAGGTCTCTCCTCGGTAACATAGGGCTGTACCCTAATACCTTCCTCACATTCGCCTCCTGTGTATGCTCAGTTACACACCTCTGGTGAGTCGGGCTACATACAGAGTGGTGAGAATCAATATGTTCTGTGAGAACAGGGGGCGCCGATACGTTGGTTACACCCGTAACTCTAGTATTCCGGCCCTCCTTGAACGCAGCACGGTTCTGAGCCGCCCTGACTAAGGCATTAGCCTGAGACAGAGCGCCCTCTCCATGCATAGGTCGCGTCATCATGCCATTCTCTGGCTGAGACTGCAGCCTGCTGTGTGAGACGCTCACTACAGCACTCCTAGAAGTCTGTGACGTGAGGTCTCTATGAGGTAACACAAGGCGGCGCCTTGATACCCTTTTATCTTCACCTCCTGTGTGTGCTCAGCTCTGCACTCCTGGTGGGCTGAGCCACACTCAGTGTGGTTATTATCAGCGCGTTCTGAGAGAAACGGGGGCGCCGATACGTTGGTTACGCCCGTAACCGTAGTAATCAGGCCCTCCGTGAACGCAGCACGGGTCTGAACTGCACTGACTGAGGCGTTAGCCTGAGACAGAGCGCCGTCCCGAATAGCGGTCGCGTCATCATGCCATTATCTGGCTGAGACTGCAGCCTGCTATGTGAGACACTCACTACAGCACTCCTAGGAGTCTGTAAAGTGAGGTCTTTATAAGGTACACTTAATACCTTTTATATACCTGCCTTATGTGTGCGTTCAGCAACACACCATGGTGGGCTGAGCTGCACTCATAGTGGTAAGAGAGAGAGTCGAGAGTGAGGAAGGTCGAACGCTCTCGGATGTATTATGGAAAAGGGGCTCTTTTTTTGACAGTGTCAAGTAGAGCCAACTCTTTATTACACACATCAACAAAAAACATTCTCCTCCATACACTCAACGGTAGGGTGGGGGGGGGGAGTGGGCTCGGTCACAGCAGGCGCTGCGCCGTCTTCCGTTCTCTCCCCCTCGCCTGTCATAAATGGCGTCTCTTCTGGCCGCCCTTCGGGTGATGCCAGGATGACGCTTTAATGACCTCTCTCGCCGGCACCTCTGCAGGGGGGGGGGGGGGGCAAGGCCCGCTCCCTTGCTGCTGGAGGCCGCCGTCTGACGCCAAGCTGTAGCGAGAGTAACGGCCGCCCTTCATCATATCCACTTCCGGGTTGGAGGGAATGGGGGGGCAGCTTAATCTCCCGCTGTTTAGCAGCCCACTCAATGAGATCTGAAAATTCAGAGCACAGAGATGCTGTGGCGTCATCATCCAGGGATGTAATGACCTCACAATTTCCTGAAGGAAAAGGGGTATTAAACATCTGGGTCAGTGTAATGAATTGTTCCAATAGAATATTAATTTCTTCCCCAATAGCCCTGTCATCTCCTGAGTCAGCGCCTTCAGATGATGCCTCAGAAGCTGAGACTAACACTGATAGCACATCCTCAAGGGGAATATCCTCCCTAAAAATGCCCAACGCTGCTTCCACTCCTTCAAAAAAGGAGGGCGCAGCTGGCGCATAGTGGGGGATTAATGAGGCCGTCCCTGGCATGCTGTGTCCCTCAACCCACGAAACATATGTCAGGGGGTGACAGCCGCCAAGGGGAACAGCGACATTGAGCTCTGAAAAGAGCTTTTGTTAAATACTTACCCTATGGATAAGCTTGGTGTGCTCATTGTAGGACGACGTCGATGATCTGGAAAATCGACGGCGTTTTCTTCGTCCTGAGTCTTCTTCTTCGTCTCTTCTTGGCTCTTCAGTCTAGTCCAGTCGCTGAAGATAAAGGGAGGCTGATTGAGGGGAGGCATCCCCTCTTATAGGGACACCTGTACTCCAATTGGCTGCAGGTGTGTGCATAATTTTGTCTCAGGC
>NW_028159639.1:7500-12500 GCF_964263955.1 Coregonus lavaretus | reverse complement strand
CAGCCTGTCTCCACTATGCTACTGTCATCTTCCCCAGAGATCCAGCCTGTCTCCACTATAATACTGTCTCCTTCAGTACAGACTCTGATGCTAGTAACCACCCAGACACTCACCCTACAGATGTAGACACCTCATAGATGTACTGCACCATTAAACACTCTGCTACATAGTCTACTACTGTCACTGATCTGTATGGCAAAGCATGAATTCATGTTTTCATTTATTAATGTTTTCACTCATTTGTGTTTTTAATTCATTTGTTTATTTGATCGTTCATTTGTTCATTAGTTCATATATTCATTAATTCATATTTTTATTCATATTTTTTATATCATTCATTTGTTAATTTGTTCGTATATTCATTTATTGATTTATTTGTTTGTTCGTTAGTTCAATCATCTGTTCGTTCGTTATTTTGTTTGTTTGTCGGTCGTTCCGTCTGTACGTCCGTACATTCATTCAATCATTTTTCTACTGTGAATGTAACACTGGCTTGAACAAAAAGAGACAGTTTGTAGCTTTTAGAAAGATTTGCTTATTCAATGTTTTTTACTCCACTTGACTGGGAAATGAGCCTATGTGTATTTATCAATAAAGCACCAATATATATCTATGTGTTTGATACATTCCATTCTAGCCATTACTATAAGTCGTCCTCCCCTCACCAGCCTCCACTGGTGCTGTCAGTAAACTTAGTACCTGTCTCATCAGCATGTACCACTGTCACTAGACACACAGAGCTGAGATGGAGGGAGAGATGGAGGGAGAGATGGAGGGAGAGATGGAGGGAGAGATGGAGGGATAGATGGAGGGAGAGATGGAGGGAGAGATGGAGGGATAGATGGAGGGAGAGATGGAGGGAGAGATGGAGGGAGATCGCCCTCCAGTGGCAGAATAACTCTGTTTCTCTCCTCTGCAGACAGCCTCCAGTCTGCATGAGAGTGTATGAATGTGTTTCTGTGCTTTGATCCATAGAGGCCTCTCTCTCCCTCTTTTTTTCTCACTGATCTCTTTCTCACACTCCCTTTCTCTCTCTCTCTCTCTCTCACCCTCCATCTTTATTTATTTATCTCTCTCTCTCTCACTCTCTCTCTCTCTACTGTGTGATGTAGGAACAGATATATGATTGGTTAAGGAGGAGGAGGGAGGGGCTGTCAGAAATAACAGGGTTTGAACTAGTAGAGAGAGAGAGAGAGAGAGAGAAAGAGATGCAGAAATAGGGAAGTACATAGTTGTACGAGTGCATGGAGTGAGTGAGAGAGAGGGAGGGGCAGAGAGAGAGAGAGAGAGAGAGAGAGAGAGAGAGAGAGAGAGAGAGAGAGAGAGAGAGAGAGAGAGAGAGAGAGAGAGAGAGAGAGAGAGAGAAAGAGATTAAGAAATAGGGAAGTACATAGTTGTACGAGTGCAAGGAGTGAGTGAGAGAGAGGGAGGGGCAGAGAGAGAGAGAGAGAGTACATAAAGTACATGAAGATTGTATTTAGGTTACTTTAAGTGTAGAGAGAACATAGAGAGTTGTGCACTTGGACACACAACATTATATCAGGACATATAGACACCTGGACCAACCTGGAGAGAACACAACATTATATCAGGACCTATAGACACCTGGACCAACCTGGAGAGAACACAACATTATATCAGGACCTATAGACACCTGGACCAACCTGGAGAGAACACAACATTATATCAGGACCTATAGACACCTGGACCAACCTGGAGAGAACACAACAAGATGAGGATCCTGTTGATAGTCATCCTCCTCTCCTTCATGACAGGTAATAAGCTTGTTATAACTCTCTATAACAATGTAATAACATCCAGTTAGTCTTCTTATAAAGGCTGCTACTACAGATGAGTGTGTGGGTGTGTGTGTGTGTGTGTGTTTGTATGTGTGTGTGTGTGTGTTTGTGTGTTTGTGTGTGTTTGTGCGTGTGTGTTTGTGTAGTTGTGTGTGCGTGTGTGTGTGTGTGTGTTTGTGTAGATCTGTGTGTGTGTGTGTGTGTGTGCGCGCGCGCATGAGTGCATGCGTGTGTGCGTGTCTGTGGGAGTGTGTGTGTGGGTAATGTGATGATGCCACTGGTGTAGGAAAATTTAACCATAAGTCCATTAGTATTACAAATCACTAAACCAAGAGGAATATAAAATATATTTTCTCTTGTCTGATTGACAGGTTGTTTGAGCTCCTTCAAAGTGACAGGATACTCTGGAGGAACTGTCATCATCTACTGTAAATATTCACATCAGCATGACAACAATCAAAAATATTTCAGTGATGGCAACGGCAAGGATATAATCAGAACTGGATTGAAGAACAGCTGGCAGTACAGTGGTAGATTCTCTCTGTATGACAACACTGGGAGAAACTACTTCAAGGTGATCATCAGACAACTGACTAAACAAGATGAAGGGACCTACTGGTGTGGAGTGGACAAACTGGTCTTACCTGACAGTTATACCAAGGTAGAGCTGGATGTGAAGAAGGGTGAGAGACTTTTACTTTATAAAATGAATTTAGCTAGATGTTATTGCGTGGTCAGTATCACTAAATTAAGTCAGTCTAGTATTAGACTAAGGTTGTGATGTGTGTTTCTGTTGACAGACAGTAAAGAGAAGTGAGATATATCTGGTGAATATCTTAATGCATTTCTGAATATAATGGCTAATCAGGAAGCTAGTGTCTAGTGATGGTGTATTGTGTTAATAGCATGGCTAATCAGGAAGCTAGTGTCTAGTGATGGTGTATTGTGTGAATAGCATGGCTAATCAGGAAGCTAGTGTGATAGTGTACTGTGTGATTAGCATGGCTAATCAGGAACCTAGTGTGATAGTGTACTGTGTGATTAGCATGGCTAATCAGGAAGCTAGTGTGATAGTGTACTGTGTGATTAGCATGGCTAATCAGGAACCTAGTGTGATAGTGTACTGTATGATTAGCATGGCTAATCAAGAACCTAGTGTACGGTGATGGTGTATTGTGTCAATAGCATGGCTAATAAGGAAGATAGTTTACAGTGATGGTGTATTGTGTGAATAGCATGGCTAACCAGGAAGCTGATGGTTTATTATGTATTGTGTTAATATTCTGATTCTGAATAATAACTATGTTATGTGTTTGTGTGTGCGTGTCTGCATGTACGTGTGAGTGTGTGTGCGTGTGTGTGTGTGTGTGCGTGTGTGTGTGTGTGTGTTAGGTGTGTGTGTGTGTGTGTGTGTGTGTGTGTGTGTGTGTGTGTGTGTGTGTGTTCTGTTGTGGGAATAGCAATCAGGAAGGTAGTGATGGTGTATTGTAATACCAAGTTATCTCAATACACTCAATACACAGTATGTGTGTTCCTATTGACAGATGACTGCTGTGAGAAGTCAGTCACAGAGAAGGTCTATCTGGGAGGAGAAGCTACCATCAGCTGCAACTATCCAGAGGGCCATGAGGACA
The DNA here is from genome assembly GCF_964263955.1 of Coregonus lavaretus. Lineage (NCBI taxonomy): Eukaryota > Metazoa > Chordata > Actinopteri > Salmoniformes > Salmonidae > Coregonus > Coregonus lavaretus. The sequence continues at coordinate 9,067 of NW_028159639.1, read as the reverse complement.
GCATCAAGTATTTCTGCAAGGAAGACAGTGAATCATCTGACTGTAAATACAAGATATCAGCTACATATAATGAAAAACTAGAAAGATACACTCTTTCTAAGAAAAGAAGAGAAGGATTCTACTCAGTGACCATCAGTGACCTGACTGAAGATGATACTGGGACCTACTGGTGTGGAGTAGAAACCAGCAGGACAGAAGACCGTTACATTGCACTGATCACACAGGTGAAGCTACGTGTTATAAGTGAGTATAAACTTCTTCTTTCTCTTTAGCGTTTACCAAAACACACAAGTTACAGTAATATCTATTTGACAAAAGTTGTTTAATTGCAATCATATAATTTCATATACAGTACCAGTCAAAAGTTTGGACACACCTCCTCATTCCAGGGTTTTTCTTTATTTTTACTATTTTCTACATTGTAGAATAATAGTGAAGCCATCAAAAAGATGAAATAACACATATGGAATCATGTAGTAACCAAAATAGTGTTAAACAAATCAAAATATATTTTATATTTGAGATTCTTCAAATAGCCACCCTTTGCCTTGATGACAGCTTTGCACACTCTTGGCAGTCTCTCAACCAGCTTCACCTGGAAAGCTTTTCCAACAGTCTTGAAGGAGTTCCCACATATGCTGATCACTTGTTGGCTGCTTTTCCTTCACTCTGCCGTCCGACTCATCCCAAACCATCTCAATTGGGTTGAGGTCGGGGGATTGTGGAGGCCAGGTCATCTGATCCAGCACTCCATCACTCTCCTTCTCGATCAAATAGCTCTTACACAGATTGGAGGTGTGTTGAATCATTGCCCTGTTGAAAAACAAATGATAGTCTCACTAAGCCCAAACCAGATGGGATGGAGTATCGCTGCAGAATTCTGTGGTAGCCATGCTGGTTAAGTGTGCCTTGAATTCTAAATAAATAACAGACAGTGTCACCTGCAAAGCACCCCCACACCATAACACCTCCTCCTCCATGCTTTACTGTAGGAAATACATGTGCTGAGATCATCCGTTCACCCACACCGCATCTCACAAAGACACGGTGGTTGAAACCAAAAATCTCAAATTTGGACTCCAGACCAAAGGACACATTTCCACTGGTCTAATGTCCATTGCTTGTGTTTCTTGGCCCAAGCAAGTCTCTTCTTATTATTGGTGTCCTTTAGTAGTGGTTTCTTTGCAGCAAATCGACCATGAAGGCCTGATTCACACAGTCTCCTCTGAATAGTTGATGTTGAGATGTGTCTGTTACTTGAACTCTGTGAAGCATTTATTTGGGCTGCAATTTCTGAGGCTGGTAACTCTAATGAACTTATCTTCTTTAGAAGAAGTAACTCTAGGTCTTTCATTCATGAGAGCCAGTTTCATCATAGCGCTTGAGTGTTTTTGCGACTGCACTTGAAGAAACTTGCAAAGTTCTTGACATTTTCCATATTGACTGACCTTCATGTCTTAAAGTAATGATGGACAGTTTTTTCTTTTTGCTTATTTGAGCTGTTCTTGCCATAATATGGACTTTTACCAAATAGGGCTATCTTCTGTATACCCACCCTTCCTTGTCA
>NW_028159639.1:0-2500 GCF_964263955.1 Coregonus lavaretus | reverse complement strand
TCAAGTAACTTTAACAGTATAGTAACTGTGGTAGTAAAGTAACTTCAACAGTGTAGTAACTGTGATAATAAAGTAAATTGAACAGTATAGTAACTGTGATAGTAAAGTAACTTGAACAGTGTAGTAACTGACCAGTAACTGTCCAGAATGAAGATACTCCATGTTGTCTCCTGCTTTCTCCTCTCAGGTGAGTTCTGCCTCCTCTCAGGTGAGTTCTGTCTCCTCTCAGGTGAGTTCTGCCTCCTCTCAGGTGAGTTCTGTCTCCTCTCAGGTGAGTTCTGTCTCCTCTCAGGTGAGTTCTGTCTCCTCTAAGGTGAGTTCTGCCTCCTCTAAGTTGAGTTCTGTCTCCTCTCAGGTGAGTTCTGTCTCCTCTCAGGTGAGTTCTGTCTCCTCTCAGGTGAGTTCTGTCTCCTCTCAGGTGAGTTCTGTCTCCTCTCAGGTGAGTTCTGTCTCCTCTCAGGTGAGTTCTGTCTCCTCTCAGGTGAGTTCTGTCTCCTCTCAGGTGAGTTCTGCCTCCTCTCAGGTGAGTTCTGTCTCCTCTCAGGTGAGTTCTGTCTCCTCTCAGGTGAGTTCTGTCTCCTCTCAGGTCTGTCTGTATCAGTTTCTATAGTTCTGTCTGTCTACATTACACAATAGATCTGTTCAGATGATATAATGAGTATATTATGCTACCTTGTAATGATGTCCTGTGTGTTGTCCTCTTACCTCTCTGTTGATGGGTCCAGTATGATGGTGTTCAGGACAATGTGGTCCAGTTCCTCTTTAGTGACTGTGTGTTTCTGTTTGACAGCTCTATGTGTTGTGGACTCAGTCATCACTAACGTGACCGGAGTTGTTGGAGGACAGGTCGCTTTCGTCTGCTCATTCACATGGGCAGGGACCAATTACAAGTACTTCTGCAACAGTAGATGTTTAAGTAACAGTGACATTCTGGTTAAAATTGAGGACAGCAAGAACTATATTGAGAGAGGGAGATACACTATAGATGACAGAGGAGATGGAGACTTCACTAATACGGTCATACATATGGCAAGAGGTTAGGAAGTGCAGTTCAGTTTCCATCTAATTTTGTGGGCAGTGTGCACATAGCCTGTCTTCTCTTGAGAGCCAGGTCTGGCTATGGCATCCTTTCTCAATAGCAAGCCTACAGTGGTTCCTCATTTATAAGTTGCGTCATACCTTAGTATAACGTGCAGTCCTAATTCTACTTTGCATGCATTATTTGGTGTTTTACGTTGTTCACAGAGGATGTGTTTGCAACATTCTGCATGAAGAGTCTCAATGTGTTGTTTGTCCCATTTTGTGAATTCTTAGTTGGTGAGCGGACCCCAGACCTCACAACCATAAAGGGCAATGGGTTCTACAACTGATTTAAGTTTATTTAGACAGGATTTGTTGTTCCTTTTGATGGCGTAGAAGGCCCTTTTCGTTCACAGCTTTGTGGAAGTTACCTGTGGTGCTGATGTTTAGGCCGAGGTAGGTATAGGTTTTTGTGTGTTCTAGGGCAATGGTGTCTAAATAGAATTTGTATTTGTGGTCCTAGCAAGTGGACCTTTTTTGGAACACCATTATTTCTGTCTAACTGAGATTTACTGTCAAGGCCCAGGTCTGACAGAATCTGTGCAGAATATCTAGGTGCTGCTGTAGGCCCTCCTTGGTTGGGGACAGAAGCACCAGATCATCAGCAAACAGTAGACATTTGACTTCAGATTCTAGTAGGGTGAGGCCGGGTGCTGCAGACTGTTCTAGTGCCCTCGTCAATTTGTTGATATATATGTTGAAGAAGGTGGGCTCAAGCTCTCTCTCTCTCTCTCTCTCTCTGTCTCTCTCTCTCTCTCTCACTCTCTCGCTCTCTCTCTCTCTCTCTCTCTCTCTCTCTCTCTCTCTCTCTCTCTCTCTCTCTCTCTCTCTCTCCCCTCTCTCTCTCTCTCTCTCTCTCTCTCTCTCTCTCTCTCTCTCTCTCTCTCTCTCTCTCTCTCTCTCTCTCTCTCTCTCTCTCTCTCTCACTCTCTCTCTCTCTCTCACTCTCTCTCCCTCTCTCTCTCTCTCTCTCTCTCTCTCTCTCTCTCTCTCTCGCTCTCTCTATGTCTCTCTCTCTCTCTCTCACAAACACGCATACAGACACACACATAAACACACACATCAGTATCTTCATCATGTGTCTTCTTTTCCCTAGCTCCTCTTCTTGTGACCACTGGGAATCCCAGAACAGGTAGGAACACAGTACAACTCTTATCATTCTAGCTGGGGAAGCTGTAGGAGGACTAGTTGGTTAGGAAACTGGTACAGTAGGAGGACTAGGTGGTGAGGAAACTGGTACAGTAGTTGTAGGAGGACTAGGTGGTGAGGAAACTGGTACAGTAGGAGGACTAGGTGGTTAGGAAACTGGTATAGTAGGATGACTAGGTGGTGAGGAAACTGGTACAGTAGGATGACTAGGTGGTTAGGAAACTGGTACAGTAGTTGTAGGAGGACTAGGTGGTTAGGAAACTGGTACAGT
>NW_028159640.1:0-23981 GCF_964263955.1 Coregonus lavaretus | reverse complement strand
CTTCTGAAAATAGACCGATTATTTTCCATAGGTCATTGATTATGGGAAATCCATCCCTTTCTCTCTCCCTTCATCTATCTCTCTAATCCATCCCTTTCTCTCACCCTTCATCCACCTCTCTAGCTCTTCTCTCCTTTCTGTCCATTTATCTAGCTCCATTTCAACCCTGTCTCTTTCATTTGTTCACTGTATATTTCACTGTCATCCTTATAGGCTGTACTGCACCACAACGTAGAGAAGACGTGACCAAGCCAACCCTCCTCCTATGGAGAGCTACCCTCCTGCAGGATTTTGTTCCAAACCTACTCTTAACACACCTGATTCTACTAATCAGCTTCTCCTCGAGACCTTGATTAGTCGAATCTGGTGTGTTAGAGCAGGGATGGAGCAAAATCCTGCATATCCGTTAGCTCTTACCTTCTGCAATGCATGTTTGATTGAATGACACTGCTAATCTGTTTACTATAAGCATCATCCACTATCTGACGTAGCATCCCTCCTCTCATGTTCCTTGTTATTCTAGTTTAGTACTGCAATCAGGCAGGGTTTGCCAATAAAGTTTATTGTACGAAGCTAAGTGTCGATATCACACACACCTGGGGCACAGAGGTCTTTGTAATTAGAGAGAAGGAGAGAGGGAGCGAGATGGAGAAAGAGAGAGAGACAATAGAGAGAAAGCAGTATGAAGAAAATGAGTGAGCACTGTAGAGAATAGAGAGGGAGAAAGAGAGATTTGAATGAGTGGAGCAGGTATGAGAAAGCTGGTGTGTGTGGCACAAGGGGAACTGCTGAGCAACAGGCTCACACAGGACCTGTGTCCTTTTCTATGGTAAACACAGACACTCTGAACACTAAACTCATGCCTGAGGTCTGACTATGAGCGTGTGTCTGTGCTCTTCTCGGTCTGAGAAAGAAATGATTGACATGTGTCAAAATCACTTACTTCACTCACTTTAAACACACAACTTTCCTTTCCTGTCCTTTCATTTCCTGTCCTTTAATTTCCCTTCCCTTCCCTTCCCTTCCCTTCCCTTCCCTTCCCTTCCCTTCCCTTCCCTTCCCTTCCCTTCCCTTCCCTTCCCTTCCCTTCCCTTCCCTTCCCTTCCCTTCCCTTCCCTTCCCTTCCCTTCCCTTCCCTTCCCTTCCCTTCCCTTCCCTTCCCTTCCCTTCCCTTCCCTTCCCTTCCCTTCCCTCCCTCCCCTCCCCTCCCCTCCCCTCCTCTTCCCTTCCCTTCCCTTTCCTTTCCTTTCCTTTCCTGTCCTTTCCTTTCCTTTCCCTCTTCTATTCTACTCCTCATCTCTCCTGAATTCTCATCTTTATTGATTTGAAATAGCTAATAAAAGGTTGTTTTAGTGAGCTCTGTTGTGAAATCAAAACATCCCCTTTTTATAACACACTCCTCTGAGAATAGAGGCGCACTGCATGCTTCAATTACACACAAAAACACAAAACAATTTCCTTTTACAATACCTCGAGCTTACAGCACGATTAAACGTGCAGGAGTACTGACTGATGGAAGCAGGAGATAGTGCATATTCATTATGACAGACTACAGCACAGAGAGGAGAGGAGAGGAGGATAGCTGCGTGACAGAGAGGGAGGGCAGATGGAGGAGTCATTTGCGTGGGATGTCGGAGACAGGGAAACACGGGCGTGTGACAGTGCTGAGCGATGCGTCCCGTTCTGAAAGAAATCAATTTGGGGCGGGAGGGGGGCGCTGTGAATACAATAATTGAATATTACTGCTTACCGTCTGGTTCATATGCACCACTACTCTGGCCACGGAAGACTACTGGAGATTAGAGACTGCAGGGGACTTTGGGTCTAGAGGTAGGCCTAGAGTAGAGTTTAGGGGTTTGGCCATTATATTGAAAAGCTCTATGAAGATTTCTTTCTACAAGACAAAAAAAGGCACTGCGTTTCGAAAGGTTTGGTGTTTGTGTGCATGCCTGCGTCTCCCAGCCCTGACCTATCAGATCCATCAGTCTGGACCACATTACATAATCAATGATCCAACTGTTAATCAATGAGGTTTTAAATAAGCATCGACCCAGCTCACACGGTTAGCTCTGTTTATTGGTTTACATTAGGCTAAGTAACACAATCATCCAGTCATAAGAGGACTAACATCCGTCTGTCTATCTGAGAAGGCAAAGAACAGTCTCTTAACTGCAAGACTTACTGGATCTACTTGAAGACCTACTGTACCTAGTCTAAAGATAGGGTACATTGAAGAATATCCTCTCTTCTGTTAGCTCAGAGTCTGGAGTGCCCTTCTCTCAATACATCAGCTTTCTTAAACAACAACAGAAGGTTCTGATTGAGCAGCATTTAATAATCCCATGATGTCATCATGTAGTGTAGTGTATCATCATGGCTAATTATGAAACACTTCATTATCTTAATTACTATTTAAACGTTGCAGAAACTTGATCACACAGCTTTATCATAAAACATCTGTTTTGTGTTTATTTTCCTAATAAGGAAGTGTGTGTGTGTGTGTGTGTGTTTGTGTGTGTGTGTCCTATCATAGAGTCGCAGCAGTAGTATTAGTCACTGTATGATTTAGTGTGTGTGACATACAGGCCGGGGATCCTTTACATGTGTCTCCATTTCTTAATGGTATTTCATCAGCCCCCACACCACACACCGTTTCTCATTTTAATGACCCCGGAAACGGCGTCTGTGTGTGTGTGTTTGGACTACACAACATGGGTTTAGCCAGACTAATAAACTCTTATTTAAAAACAAAAGTAACAGCTTTTGTGGAGTGGGAGATTGAGGAGGAGAGTATACACACATACGCACAGACAGTAATGTGGTGACTACAAGATCTGACAATTACAAGAGAGGCTTTTAATCAATCTGGAATGTAGCTTAGAGTGGAGGGGAAGGGGGAGAAGGAGTGATTACTCTCTCTCCATCTTTATCACTACGCTCTCTTTCTCTCTGCACCTCTCCCTCTTCTGCAATCTCTTTGAGCCCTTCATCTCCTCTCTGTATCCCCAATTCCTCTCTCCTCCTCCCTCTATCCCTCTCTCCTCCTCTCTCCTCCTCCCTCTATCCCTCTCTCCTCCTCTCTCCTCCTCCCTCTATCCCTCTCTCCTCCTCTGTCTTCTCCCTCTATCCCTCTCTCCTCCTCCCTCTATCCCTCTCTCCTCCTCTGTCTTCTCCCTCTATCCCTCTCTCCTCCTCTCTCCTCCTCCCTCTATCCCTCTCTCCTCCTCTCTCCTCCTCCCTCTATCCCTCTCTCCTCCTCTCTCCTCCTCCCTCTATCCCTCTCTCCTCCTCTCTCCTCCTCCCTCTATCCCTCTCTCCTCCTCTCTCCTCCTCCCTCTATCCCTCTCTCCTCCTCTCTCCTCCTCCCTCTATCCCTCTCTCCTCCTCTGTCTTCTCCCTCTATCCCTCTCTCCTCCTCTCTCCTCCTCCCTCTATCCCTCTCTCCTCCTCTCTCCTCCTCCCTCTATCCCTCTCTCCTCCTCTGTCTTCTCCCTCTATCCCTCTCTCCTCCTCTCTCCTCCTCCCTCTATCCCTCTCTCCTCCTCCCTCTAACCCTCTCTCCTCCTCTGTCTTCTCCCTCTATCCCTCTCTCCTCCTCTGTCTTCTCCCTCTATCCCTCTCTCCTCCTCTGTCTTCTCCCTCCTCTGTCTTCTCCCTGGAGTTGAGATGGGCTGGGTTTGGTTGCTGTGTCTAGGACTGCAAAGGTTTACTGTTGGTTGTTTCCAGTTTGTTTCGGAGCGTACTTGGCAAACTGAGATGATGTTGTCTTTCAAGTAGAGTTTTTCCATTGAATAGTGTAGATCAGAGAAGCCATTGGGTGAATCCCTTGTGCCCCTCCTTTCTGTACAATGGGTGTTATTGTGAATGACAGGACATGGTGACTGAAGGAACAGATTACCCTCTGATTCCTGGCCATAGTCTTGAACTCCTAGGTCAGGGGTGGGCAACAAGTGATTTCTTTGGTCCCTCCAAAGTTTTTTAGTTAAAGAAAGAAAATTCAGCAAAAATATGTTTTATTTAGGAAATCGGTTCCCAAGTATTCCCACAAATAAAAAAAATAGACATGTGGTCGTGTCTCAATGTAATCAAGGTATGAAATGATTGTTATTTTCAAATACAATCTCTTTTTGGGCTTAGTTGTGGTCAATTTGCAGTGTACAAATTATTATAATTATGTTGCTGTCACGACCGTCTTGAAAGGGAGCAGACCAATACGCAGCGCGTTGAGTGAACATGATGACTTTAATAAAGAAAGCACGTAACTACAAAACAAAAGACGATAGTGAAGTCCAACAGTGACAAAATACTGAACCTGGAACAAAAACCCACCATTCCCACAGGAAAACAATCAGATTAAATATGGCTCCCAATCAGAGATAACGAGCCGACAGCTGACACTCGTTACCTCCGATTGGGAGTCATTGACCAAACCTAGACATAAACCCCACAGAACTGCAAACATAGAAATACACCCAAAACCCAACATAACCAAACCAAAACCCAACAAAACAAATACACCCTGGCTCAAATATAAAAGTCCCGGAGCCAGAGTGTCACAGTACCCCCCCCTAAAGGTGCGAACTCCGGGCGCACCAGCATACAGTCTATGGGAGGGTCTGGGTGGGCGTCTGTCCACGGTGGCGGCTCTGGCCCTGGTCGTGGTCCCCACCCCACCTTAGTCACTATCCGCTTCCGTAGCCTCCTCCATATGACCACCCCCCAACTAATCCCCACTGGATTAAGGGGCGGCACCGGACTAACGGGCAGCACCGGACTAAGGGGCAGCACCGGACTAAGGGGCAGTACCGGACTAAGGGGCAGCACCAGGATAAGGGGCAGCACCGGGCTAAGGGACAGCACCGGACTCAATGGCGGATCCTGGCTGGCTGGCTCTGGCGGATCCTGGCTGGACGGCTCTGGCGGATCCTGGCTGGACGGCTCATGGCTGGCTGAAGGATCTGGCTGCTCATGGCTGGCTGACGGATCTGGCTGCTCATGGCTGGCTGACGGATCTGGCTGCTCATGGCTGGCCGACGGATCTGGCTGCTCATGGCTGGCCGACGGATCTGGCTGCTCATGGCTGGCCGACGGATCTGGCTGCTCATGGCTGGCTGACGGATCTGGCTGCTCATGGCTGGCTGACGGATCTGGCTGCTCATGGCTGGCCGACGGATCTGGCTGCTCATGGCTGGCCGACGGATCTGGCTGCTCATGGCTGGCCGACGGATCTGGCTGCTCATGGCTGGCTGAAGGATCTGGCTGCTCATGTCTAGCAGAAGGCTCTGGCTGATCCTGTCTGGCGGAAGGCTCTGGCTGATCCTGTCTGGCGAAAGGCTCTGGCTGATCCTGTCTGGCGGAAGGCTCTGGCTGATCCTGTCTGGCGGAAGGCTCTGGCTGATCCTGTCTGGCGGAAGGCTCTAGCGGCTCCTGTCTGGCGGAAGGCTCTGGCTGATCCTGTCTGGCGGAAGGCTCTGGCTGATCCTGTCTGGCGGAAGGCTCTAGCGGCTCCGGTCTGGCGGACGGCTCTGAAGGCTCATGGCAGACGGGCGGCTTATGCAGCGCTTGGCAGACGGACAGTTCAGACGGCGTTGGGCAGACAGGCAGTTCAGGCGCCGTTGGGCAGACGGGCAGTTCAAGCGCCGTTGGGCAGACGGGCAGTTCAGGCGCCGTTGGGCAGACGGGCAGTTCAGGCGCCGTTGGGCAGACGGCAGACTCTGGCCGGCCGAGACGCACATAAGGCCTAGTGCGTGGTGCCGGAACTGGTGGTCCCGGGCTGAGGACACGCATCTCAGGGCTAGTGCGGGGAGTAGCAACAGGGCATGCTGGACCCTGGGGACGCACATAAGGCCTAGTGCGTGGTGCCGGAACTGGTGGTCCCGGGCTGAGGACACGCATCTCAGGGCTAGTGCGGGGAGTAGCAACAGGGCATGCTGGACCCTGGGGACGCACATAAGGCCTAGTGCGTGGTGCCGGAACTGGTGGTCCCGGGCTGAGGACACGCATCTCAGGGCTAGTGCGGGGAGCAGCAACAGGACGCACAGGACTCTGGGGACACACAGGAGGCTTGGTGCGTGGTGTAGGCACTGGTGGTACTGGACTGGAGCGGGGAGGTGGCGCCGGAAATACCGGACCGTGCAGGCGTACTGGCTCCCTTGAGCACTGAGCCTGCCCAACCTTACCTGGTTGTATACTCCCCATCGCCCGACCAGTACGGGAAGGAGGAATAACCCGCACCGGGCTATGTAGGCGAACCGGGGACACCATGCGTAAGGCTGGTGCCATGTAAGCCGGCCCGAGGAGACGCACTGGTGGCCTGATGCGTTGGGCCGGCTTCATGACATCCGGCTCAATGCTCAATCTAGCCCGGCCGATACGTGGAGCTGGAATGTACCGAACCGGGCTATGCCTGCGTACAGGAGACACCATGCGCTCTACTGCGTAACACGGTGTCTGCCCGTACTCTCGCTCTCCACGGTCAGTCCAGGGAGTAGGCGCAGGTCTCCTACCTGACTTCGCCACACTCCCTTTTAGCCCCCCCCCAAGAAATTTTTGGGTAGTACCCACGGGCTTCCAGCCTCGACTCCGTGCTGCCTCCTCATACCACCTCCTCTCGGCTTTAGCTGCCTCCAGCTCTTCACGAGGGCGGCGATATTCTCCCGGTTGTGCCCAAGGACCCTTTCCATCCAGTATCTCCTCCCATGTCCATGAATCCTTGATAGGCGTCCATAAATCCTGTTGCCGCTTGACACGCTGCTTGGTCCTTTTATGGTGGGTTTTTCTGTCACGACCGTCTTGAAAGGGAGCAGACCAATACGCAGCGCGTTGAGTGAACATGATGACTTTAATAAAGAAAGCACGTAACTACAAAACAAAAGACGATAGTGAAGTCCAACAGTGACAAAATACTGAACCTGGAACAAAAACCCACCATTCCCACAGGAAAACAATCAGATTAAATATGGCTCCCAATCAGAGATAACGAGCCGACAGCTGACACTCGTTACCTCCGATTGGGAGTCATTGACCAAACCTAGACATAAACCCCACAGAACTGCAAACATAGAAATACACCCAAAACCCAACATAACCAAACCAAAACCCAACAAAACAAATACACCCTGGCTCAAATATAAAAGTCCCGGAGCCAGAGTGTCACAGTTGCGGCCCTCCCGACCATCCGCTCAGACAGAAATCGGCCCGCAGCTGACTCTAGTTGCCTACCCCTCCCTGTCCTAAGTGCTGCATGCTATTTGTATCCATCCCCAATTCAAATCAAATCAAATGTTATTTGTCACATGCTTCATAAACAACTGTAGACTAACAGTGAAATGCTTACATACGGGCCCTTCCCAACAATGCAGAGAGAACAATTATAGAACAATAATAACACAAGGAATAAATACACAATGAGTAACGATAACTTGGCTATATACACGGGGTACCAGTACACTGCCACTATCAACTGTTGTGTGTTTGTGCCATGAGGGGTAGCTGGTGTCAGATGAACGTTCACAAAACCAAATGGACCCGTTTTCTTTTGTCTGTGTTTGTCTGTAGAGGTTATGATGTGTTTAGTTGAGTTTTTGTGTGTTTTTGGCTTTGTGTGACTGTGTGGTTATGCGTTCCATTGTGAGGGGCTGTGCTGACAGCTGGTTCAGTAGAGTGGCCAGTCTGTTCTAGAGGATTCACCTACAGTATTTTATCAACTTCATAGGCCTTTTATCAGTTTGTGTTTTGCGATATCCTATCCTCAGTTACAGTCACTCCTCTGGAGGACAGCCATGCTCTAGGTTGCCAGTTTGGACCTGTTTATTAGCTTTTTCTGATGTTTCGCTCAGTTGGTTAGAGTTTGTGTGTGTATGCTTGAAGGCAGTGTGTGAGACCGCTGGGCAGACATACCAATGACTCCTGAGTCCTGAAGGACCTGCTGTTTCTCCCAGCAGGCCTAGTGGTGTCCTTGTGGCTCAGGGTTGAGGTGTTGTATGTGTTCTCGCTCGAAGGTGTGTAGAAGCTAATAGCAATGCATGCTAATCATAACTAACATATTCAAACTTGGCTCTGTTCTGCATGTCATCCCTCATGTTATTAGTTACACATACTACACCCATTTAAAGGCTTCTATGAGTGTTTGAATTGAGTTTAAACTATCAGGGACATATACTCTCTCTCTCTGTCCCTCTCCCCTCTCTTTCTATATGGTGTGTGTTAATCTCTAGATGAGGACTGCTATAGTTAAATCATGATGCATAGTCCACAGCTGCTCTTGCCACTGTCATTAATCAGGAGAGAGGGTGGGGCATGTATCTGCTTTTTATCCATCTCTTAAATCAGTCACTGCTGCTATCGGCAGCCCACACACACACACACACACACACACACACACACACACACACACACACACACACACAGCCCCCCAGGGCTTCTGATTGAAGTGGCATTGTTTGGGAGACAAGCAACGCTCAATCAATAGGCAGTCTCACTAAATTACCGTTTGCATGAAAAATGAAAACCACCCATCGGACTACATTCAGCAGGGAATGTGTGTGGGGGAAAGTTGTGTGTGTGATATGAAAAGGGGTGTGTGTGCGTGCATGTGCGCGCCTCCCACCTCCACAAGCCACCGTTAACGTGCATTAGTATTAGTTCAGCCAGTGTCTACTCTTCTCTATGGTAATGGATTGTGTGTGTGTGTGTGTGTGTGTGTGTGTGTGTGTGTGTGTGTGTGTGTGTGTGTGTGTGTGTGTGTGTGTCTACATATGGTAATAGTTGGTCTCAATACCATGCCAGCCACCTCATCATGTAAAAGCCTTGTCAACAGGAAAGACAGGAGAAGCAGGGAGGCATTACACAATAATGGCCTGTAGGTTTCTACCATGTACTTGACCTAATACAGTTGAAGAGGCAGTGTTCATATAGAGTATTACGGCCCAGACAGAGATGCTGAAGTGGTTTGTTCAGTAGAGTGTCTCAATAGGAGGAATAGAAGTGGTCTGAAAATGGTTTGACTGTTGAATCAGATGTGTTGGTCCTCCCCAGTACTGATACATAAATATCCTCCTTCTCTGTACTGTGTGTGTCAGCGTTGTAGTTTCTGTTTCCCTCTCATTCAGCTGTAGTTAGTGTAGCTCATAAAGGAGACGCAACAATAAGCTACTATATACCTGGGCTCTGAGGCCCCTTCTCTACATGGTACACTACAGTACACAAGCCCACTGCGTAGGATTAATCATCCCTATAAAGCTGTCACACACACAAGCGTACACGCTGTAACACAAACACACACACACAAGCGTACACGCTGTAACACAAACACACACACAAGCGTACACGCTGTAACACAAACACACACACACAAGCGTACACGCTGTAACACAAACACACACACAAGCGTACACGCTGTAACACAAACACACACACAAGCGTACACGCTGTAACACAAACACACACACAAGCGTACACGCTGTAACACAAACACACACACAAGCGTACACGCTGTAACACAAACACACACAATCTCAGGTGGGCGCATAGTCACACAGACACATTTTCCAGAGGACAGGAGTAACTTTTAAGATGAATGTTAAATATAAGTGTAAGGAAAATGTGTTTAAGGAAAATAAAACAAGCTTTGGCAATGGAAGCTTTCTTTAGGGTGTAAATGTGATAATCATAACGCCATCATCCAGTCATAGTGTACAGTGAAGGAAAAAAGTATTTGATCCCCTGCTGATTTTGTACGTTTGCCCACTGACAAAGAAATGATCAGTCTATCATTTTAATGGTAGGTTTATTTGAACAGTGAGAGACAGAATAACAACAACAAAATCCAGAAAAACGCATGTCAAAAATGTTATAAATTGATTTGCATTTTAATGAGGGAAATAAGTATTTGACCCCCTCTCAATCAGAAAGATTTCTGGCTCCCAGGTGTCTTTTATACACGTAACGAGCTGAGATTAGGAGCACACTCTTAAAGGGAGTGCTCCTAATCTCAGCTTGTTACCTGTATAAAAGACACCTGTCCACAGAAGCAATCAATCTATCAGATTCCAAACTCTCCACCATGGCCAAGACCAAAGAGTTCTCCAAGGATGTCAGGGACAAGATTGTAGACCTACACAAGGCTGGAATGGGCTACAACACCATCGCCAAGCAGCTTGGTGAGAAGGTAAGAACAGTTGGTGCGATTATTTGCAAATGGAAGAAACACAAAATAACTGTCAATCTCCCTCGGCCTGGGGCTCCATGCAAGATCTCACATCGTGGAGTTGCAATGATCATTAGAACGGTGAGGAATCAGCCCAGAACTACACGGGAGGATCTTGTCAATGATCTCAAGGCAGCTGGGACCATAGTCACCAAGAAAACAATTGGTAACACACTACGCCGTGAAGGACTGAAATCCTGCAGCGCCCGCAAGGTCCCCCTGCTCAAGAAAGCACATATACAGGCCCGTCTGAAGTTTGCCAATGAACATCTGAATGATTCAGAGGAGAACTGGGTGAACGTGTTGTGGTCAGATGAGACCAAAATCGAGCTCTTTGGCATCAACTCAACTTGCCGTGTTTGGAGGAGGAGGAATGCTGCCTATGACCCCAAGAACACCATCCCCACCATCAAACATGGAGGTGGAAACATTATGCTTTGGGGGTGTTTTTCTGCTAAGGGGAAAGGACAACTTCACCGCATCAAAAGGACGATGGACAGGGCCATGTACCATCAAATCTTGGGTGAGAACCTCCTTCCCTCAGCCAGGGCATTGAAAATGGGTGGTGGATGGGTATTCCAGCATGACAATGACCCAAGGCAACAAAGGAGTGGCTCAAGAAGAAGCACATTAATGTCCTGGCGTGGCCTAGCCAGTCTCCAGACCTTAATCCCATAGAAAATCTGTGGAGGGAGCTGAAGGTTCGAGTTGCCAAACGTCAGCCTCGAAACCTTAATGACTTGGAGAAGATCTGCAAAGAGGAGTTGAACAAAATCCCTCCTGAGATGGGTGCAAACCTGGTGGCCAACTACAAGAAACGTCTGACCTCTGTGATTGCCAACAAGGGTTTTGCCACCAAGTACTAAGTCATGTTTTGCAGAGGGGTCAAATACTTATTTCCCTCATTAAAATGCAAATCAATGTATAACATTTTTGACATGCGTTTTTCTGGATTTTTTTTGCTGTTATTCTGTCTCTCACTGTTCAAATAAACCTACCATTAAAATTATAGACTGATCATGTCAGTGGGCAAACGTACAAAATCAGCAGGGGATCAAATCCTTTTTTCCCTCCCTGTAGATGTAGACTGTGCCTGTACTGTGGTGTGATCTGTGTGTTTACTCACCCTGTCTGTGTTTACCTGTTTAATCAGCAACACGTTACCTCTCTAGTGTCCCTCCCTCTACATCACTGAGAGGAGACTGATGGACATTAGGAGGGGATAAAACAGTACTTCCATGTGATGGCTGGACCCACTGTTAGTAAATAACCATCATTTAACACCCATAAAACTGTTATTGTGCGTAATATATTATGAATATATATTTGTATGAGGCAGTTAATCGTGTGTGTGTGGGTGTGGGTGCATCAGACAGGAGCCAGCTGGCCCTTCATGTTACTCTTAATGATTTTCATGTTAAAGATTGGAGATTGTCATGTTTTGTTATTGTATTTTTCCATAGTCGCCATAGCAACTGAATATAAACTAGTAGAAATACAGGTTTGGCCTCTATCTTGATTTTGATAAAAATGTAAATTGGATGTAAATCCCAATATTTAATCTTTCACTTAAAGAGAACAGAATGGAAAAGGGAAAAGGGAAAGATGATGTTTGTATTTTTATGTGTCTATTTTGGCCTTGACATATTGGCAGTGATAAATAAACCACATAGATAATAATCCTGAGTGTGAATCCCATTTTCATTCCTGGTATTTATTCAATAATATTTCCATGTTTATTCAGTCCATAGTATTAAAAGATTGAGTCAATTTGATGTTTTGGAATAAAATGCAAACAAAACAATGTACATATGATGCTTTTTTTCTTTGCCAGAAAAGGTATTGTGGTTTATGTATGAGCTCCATTCTGCTCTATTCTGGGTCTGCACTGCCTTTCCACCTGCAGATACACAAATAGACTGTCTCTGTCTGAGAGTGACAGCACACCACTGTTAGGGCTGTAGTGTCTGTTGAAGTCAAACATTGTGCTGGGGATGTTGTTGTTGTCTGTAAGGGTTGTAGGGTGAGATCCATCCTGACAGGGAGGAGGAGCAGGTGCTATTGTTGTGTTGTATTATTAGACATAGGTGCCTCAGTATTTTGGTGGTGCTAAAGGCATATTGAGTTGTGTACTGAGGCAAACTTTTCCCAGTATGGGATGCTTTTTCATGGTGACTGAATGGGGTGTCTCTATGTGCATCCTGTCATTAATTCTAACCTATTATATATTAACCCTAATGTAGTATTTTCTTAAGTATGTGACTTAAAACAGCTGACACACAAACACACACACGTCTGCATGTCTACACTAATTACACTGCCCCTGTGTTGATATGAATGTTAATGAGTGTTGGGCACCAGGCTACTGCATGTTCTCAATGGGACAGGGTTCAGTGGAGTGGGGGAGAGATGGTGTGGGGATGGGTGAGGGGAGTGTTAGTAAGGAGGGGGAGAGGAGGAGAGGCACGCTTCATGTAATCTAAATGCAATTACTTCTCACCCCACACCCTCTCTCCTAACCCCCTCCCTCCATCTCTCCTACTCCCTCCCCCCCTGCCCCCTCCCTCCCTCTCTCCTAACCCCCTCCCTCTCTCCTACCCCTATCTCCCTCTCTCCTAACCCTCTCTCTCTCTCTCCTAACCCTCTCTCTCCCTTACTGCACCCTGTCCTTACCTGCTCTAGTGAAAAACATGGGCGTATCTCTAGATGTTACCCCACTCTGTCTGTCTGTGTCTGCCAGGGTCCAGTGAAGATGATATGCTCCTTCTTCCTGTTATTATTACCCATTATTTCCTTGGCAGAGCAGAGGAGTGGAGAGGGAGGAGGAGGGGAGCAGCTGTACTTTAATAGCACACCTGAATAGGGGCTGTCACATAATCAATGCATACAGACCTGGATTACTGACTGTCACTGAGACTACATCAGAGGGAAAGAGAGAGAGAGAAAGTGAGAGGGGGGGGGGGGGGGGGGGTGTAACTGAAAGATGCATAATAAATTAGTATGTTTGTGTTTGTATTATGTGTATAATGTGCAATGGCATGTCTCTGTTTCATCCTGCATCATGTCATGTCTCCCTCTCACTGTGATAAAGGAGATGTGGTCCCTCTTATGGAGGATCATAAGCCTCTCGCTTTCTCTGACCAGTGGTAAGACTGTAACAGGTCTGTCATGGTGGTGTTATGACATACAGCACCTTCAGAAAGTATTTATACCCCTTGACTTGTTCCACATTTTGTTGTTACAGCCTGATAAAATTGTTTTATTAAATAAATTAAAACATCTCTCACCTATCTACACACAATACCCCATACTGACAAAGTGAAAACATGTTTTTTTTAAATTTTAGCAAAATTATTGAAAATGAAATACAGAAATATCTCATTATCATAATTATTTACACTCCTGTGTCAATACTTTGTAGAAGCACATTTGGCAGCGATTACAGCTGTGAGTCTTTCTGGGTAAGTATCTAAGCGCTTTCCACACTTGGATTGTGCAACATTTGCCCATGATTCTTTTCAAAATTCTTCAAGCTCTGTCAAATTGGTTGTTGATCATTGCTAGACAACCATTTTCAGATCTTGCCATAGATGTTCAAGTAGATTTAAGTCAAAACTGTTACTCGGCCACTCAGGAACATTCACTCTTTTCTTGGTAAGCAACTCCAGTGTGGATTTGGCCTTGTGTTTTAGGTTCTTGGCCTGCTGAAAGGTGAATTCATCTTCCAGTGTCTAGTGGACAGCAGACTGAACCAGGTTTTGCTCTAGGATTTTGCCTGTGCTTAGCTCCATTCCATTAATTTTTTAATCCTGAAAAACACCCCAGTCCTTAACGATTGCTAACATACCCATAACATGATGCAGCCACCACTATGTTTGAAAATATGGAGAGTGGTACTTAGTAATGTGTTGTATTGGATTTGCCCCAAACATAACACTTTGTATACAGGACAAAAAGTGAATTGCTTTGCCACATTTTTTGCAAAATAACTTTAGTGCCTTGTTGCAAACAGAAAGCATGTTTTGGAATATTTTTATTCTGTGCAGGCTTCCTTGTTTTTACTCTGTCAGTTAGGTTAGTATTGTGGAGTAACTACAATGTTGTTGATCCATCCTCAGTTGTCTCCTTTCACAGCCGTTAAACTCTGTAACTGTTTTAAAATCACCGTTGGCGTCATGGTCAAATCCCTGAGCGGTTTCCTTCCTCTCCGCCAACTGAATTATGAAGGATGCCTGTATCTTTGTAGTGACTGGGTGTATTGATACACCATTCAAAGCATAATTAATTACTTCACCATGCTCAAAGGGATATTCAGTGTCTGCTTTACATTTTTTTACCCATCTACCAATAGGTGCCGTTCTTTGCAAGGCATTGGAAAACCTCCCTGGTCTTTGTGGTTGAATCTGTGCTTGAAATTCACTACTCGACTGAGGGACCTTACAGATAATTGTATGTGTGGGGTACAGAGATGGGGTAATCATTCAAAAATCATGTTAACCACTAGTATTGCACACAGAGTGAGTGCATGTGCATGAAACTTATTATGTGACTTGTTAAGCAAATTTTTTTTTACTGCTGAACATATTTAGGCTTGCCATGCTTATTGACTCAAGACGTTTCAGCTTTACATTTTAAATTAATTTGTAAACATTTCTAAAAATGACATTCCACTGACATTGTGGGGTGTTGTTTGTAGATCAGTGGCATAACATCTCAATTGAATCCATTTTAAATTCAGGCTGTAACATAGCCCCGGGACGTAGGGGTGCTGAGGGTGCGGTAGCACCCCCTGAAAAATCACAATAATCAATAAAAATGTTATAATAAAATAAAAATAAAAAGTAGTGCACTGGACCTTTTAATAGTGCTGTATTAGCGGGCCGATATAGCGTTCTGTAGCGCGGGCACCCCCCGCGCTACAGACGCACAGACGCTACAGACCAAAAATACAAATATGCAGCATCACCCTCAAACTACTGTACTTCCCGTGGCTGTAACGCTACAAAATGTGGTCAAGTCAAGGGCTGTGAATACTTTCTGAAGGCAGTGTATTGATGCATAATGCTGTTTTGTCCCCTCTGCTGTCTGTGGACATTGATCTCATCTCAGTGAGAGGTAAAGACATAGAAATAAAATGATTAGAAAGGGCGTCTCCATTCAAGTCAATAATGGCATAATATGTGGACTGGCAGCCATTTTGACAACCTGTGGTTACCTAGGTTACCCCATTGGCTCACAGCAAATACTTGGCCTGTTTTAGTAAATTACAAAACTACAGTTAAGCAAAGTACAACATATCTAGAGATTACTTTTCAACATTGCCTGCTCCCAAGTGTTCTCACTACTTAGGGCTAATCTACTTAAACGTAATATTGTAGGGCTTCCCTCATGCCCCTTTTCCTGACGGTGGTAGCAGCTACATGAGTGAGTGGTAGCTAGCTACCAACCGGAACATTAAGCTAGCCAAGACCAACAACACAAACAAACAGACTATACAGCTATAAGTAGTGAGTGGCGTTGCAAACAGACTATACTAAACAAGTTAAATGTCTTACTTGTGATTAAATGTTTTCCACACACATAGCTACAGTGGGGGAAAAAAGTATTTAGTCAGCCACCAATTGTGCAAGTTCTCCCACTTAAAAATGAGAGAGGCCTGTAATTTTCATCATAGGTACACGTCAACTATGACAGACAGAATGAGGGAAAAAAATCCAGAAAATCACATTGTAGGATTTTTAATGAATTTATTTGCAAATTATGGTGGAAAATAAGTATTTGGTCAATAACAAACGTTTCTCAATACTTTGTTATATACCCTTTGTTGGCAATGACACAGGTCAAACATTTTCTGTAAGTCTTCACAAGGTTTTCACACACTGTTTCTGGTATTTTGGCCCATTCCTCCATGCAGATCTCCTCTAGATCAGTGATGTTTTGGGGCTGTCGCTGGGCAACACAGACTTTCAACTCCCTCCAAAGATTTTCTATGGGGTTGAGATCTGGAGACTGGCTAGGCCACTCCAGGACCTTGAAATGCTTCTTACGAAGCCACTCCTTCATTGCCCGGGCGGTGTGTTTGGGATCATTGTCATGCTGAAAGACCCAGCCACGTTTCATCTTCAATGCCCTTGCTGATGGAAGGAGGTTTTCACTCAAAATCTCACTATACATGGCCTCATTCATTCTTTCCTTTACACGGATCAGTCGTCCTGGTCCCTTTGCAGAAAAACAGCCCCAAAGCATGATGTTTCCACCCCCATGCTTCACAGTAGGTATGGTGTTCTTTGGATGCAACTCAGCATTCTTTGTCCTCCAAACACAACGAGTTGAGTTTTTACCAAAAAGTTATATTTTGGTTTCATCTGACCATATGACATTCTCCCAATCCTCTTCTGGATCATCCAAATGCACTCTAGCAAACTTCAGACGGGCCTGGACATGTACTGGCTTAAGCAGGGGGACACGTCTGGCACTGCAGGATTTGAGTCCCTGGCTGCGTAGTGTGTTACTGATGGTAGGCTTTGTTACTTTGGTCCCAGCTCTCTGCAGGTCATTCACTAGGTCCCCCCGTGTGGTTCTGGGATTTTTGCTCACCGTTCTTGTGATAATTTTGACCCCACGGGGTGAGATCTTGCGTGGAGCCCCAGAACGAGGGAGATTATCAGTGGTCTTGTATGTCTTCCATTTCCTAATAATTGCTCCCACAGTTGATTTCTTCAAACCAAGCTGCTTACCTATTGCAGATTCAGTCTTTCCAGCCTGGTGCAGGTCTACAATTTTGTTTCTGGTGTCCTTTGACAGCTCTTTGGTCTTGGCCATAGTGGAGTTTGGAGTGTGAATGTTTGAGGTGGTGGACAGGTGTCTTTTATACTGATAACAAGTTCAAACAGGTGCCATTAATACAAGTAACGAGTGGAGGACAGAGGAGCCTCTTGAAGAAGAAGTTACAGGTCTGTGAGAGCCAGAAATCTTGCTTGTTTGTAGATGACCAAATAGTTATTTTCCACCATAATTTGCAAATAAATTCATAAAAAATCCTACAATGTGATTTTCAGGAAAAAAAATTCTCAATTTGTCTGTCATAGTTGACGTGTACCTACGATTAAAATTACAGGCCTCTCTCATATTTTTAAGTGGGAGAACTTGCACAATTGGTGGCTGACTAAATACTTTTTTCCCCCACTGTACGTATAGCCTACTTGGACACCGGGTACCTACATTTACCACTCTCCCACTCTGAATAGCCTGAAGCCACAATGCTCTTCTCACAGGCTCTATTTCCCTATGTGGGAGCATTGCGAAACATTGGTCAAGATTTTTGACCTGGTTATATGTACATTGAACAACACAGCAGCTTTTCAACATGTTTGGTTATTTCTGAATAACAGAAAATCTACAACAAAGTTGGCTCTTTTACACTGTGGGTCAATGGGAAAGAATGTTTGTTTTGAGTGAAATTCCGTATTATTACGTGAATATCGACCTGGACTATCAGTTGAAAGAACCAAAAATGTGAAAATACCATGGAAGTTATTGCATCACAATACCAGGCAACCATTGAGTTTACCATTCAAATTGCCAGGGTTAGAGTTTCCAAGCCTGTTCTATTCATTCTATGGGCCAAGACCAGTGTTCTCAGGCTCACCCTCCATAATATCAATAGGCCTACACACCACTAATATACACACACACACACACGCACATGTGTAGTATCAGGAGAGAGAATAGAGACATAGAAGAGATAGGAGGATATACAGTATAGGGATAAAGGAGAGGAAGTCCCCACACACCCACACAGTCGTGAAGAGGGCACGGCAGCACCTCTTCCCCCTCAGGAGGCTGAACAAATTTGCCATGGGCCCTCAGATCCTCAAAAATGTCCACAGCTGCACCATCGAGAGTATCTTGACTGGCTGCATCACTGCTTGGTATGGCAACTGCACCGCCCTTGACCGCAAAGTTCTCCAGAGGGTGGGGCGGACAGCCCAGTACATCATTGGGGCCGAGCTCCCTGTCATCCAGGACGTCTATATCAGGCGGTGTCAGAGGAAGGGCCGAAAAATTGCCAAAGACTGTTCACTTTGCTACCGTCCGGCAAACGGTAACGGGGCATCTCAGACCAACAGGCTCCAAGACAGCTTCTACCCCCAAGCCACAAGACTGCTAAATAGCCAGACTGCTAAATAGTCAATTAATGGTACACAAACTATCTGCACTGACTCTATCTTGCACTGACCCTACGCACACTCACTAGACTATATATACAAACCATATACACACTCAGTAGACTATACAGTGGGAAAAAAAAGTATTTAGTCAGCCACCAATTGTGCAAGTTCTCCCACTTAAAAAGATGAGAGAGGCCTGTAATTTTCATCATAGGTACACGTCAACTATGACAGACAAAATGAGAATTTTTTTTTCAGAAAATCACATTGTAGGATTTTTTATGAATTTATTTGTAAATTATGGTGGAAAATAAGTATTTGGTCAATAACAAAAGTTTCTCAATACTTTGTTATATACCCTTTGTTGGCAATGACACAGGTCAAACGTTTTCTGTAAGTCTTCACAAGGTTTTCACACACTGTTGCTGGTATTTTGGCCCATTCCTCCATGCAGATCTCCTCTAGAGCAGTGATGTTTTGGGGCTGTCGCTGGGCAACACGGACTTTCAACTCCCTCCAAAGATTTTCTATGGGGTTGAGATCTGGAGACTGGCTAGGCCACTCCAGGACCTTGAAATGCTTCTTACGAAGCCACTCCTTCGTTGCCCGGGCGGTGTGTTTGGGATCATTGTCATGCTGAAAGACCCAGCCACGTTTCATCTTCAATGCCCTTGCTGATGGAAGGAGGTTTTCACTCAAAATCTCACGATACATGGCCCCATTCATTCTTTCCTTTACACGGATCAGTCGTCCTGGTCCCTTTGCAGAAAAACAGCCCCAAAGCATGATGTTTCCACCCCCATGCTTCACAGTAGGTATGGTGTTCTTTGGATGCAACTCAGCATTCTTTGTCCTCCAAACACGACGAGTTGAGTTTTTACCAAAAAGTTCTATTTTGGTTTCATCTGACCATGTGACATTCTCCCAATCCTCTTCTGGATCATCCAAATGCACTCTAGCAAACTTCAGACAGGCCTGGACATGTACTGGCTTAAGCAGGGGGACACGTCTGGCACTGCAGGATTTGAGTCCCTGGCGGTGTAGTGTGTTACTGATGGTAGGCTTTGTTACTTTGGTCGCAGCTCTCTGCAGGTCATTCACTAGGTCCCCCCGTGTGGTTCTGGGATTTTTGCTCACCGTTCTTGTGATAATTTTGACCCCACGGGGTGAGATCTTGCGTGGAGCCCCAGATCGAGGGAGATTATCAGTGGTCTTGTATGTCTTCCATTTCCTAATAATTGCTCCCACAGTTGATTTCTTCAAACCAAGCTGCTTACCTATTGCAGATTCAGTCTTCCCAGCCTGGTGCAGGTCTACAATTTTGTTTCTGGTGTCCTTTGACAGCTCTTTGGTCTTGGCCATAGTGGAGTTTGGAGTGTGACTGTTTGAGGTTGTGGACAGGTGTTTTTTATACTGATAACAAGTTCAAACAGGTGCCATTAATACAGGTAACGAGTGGAGGACAGAGGAGCCTCTTAAAGAAGAAGTTACAGGTCTGTGAGAGCCAGAAATCTTGCTTGTTTGTAGGTGACCAAATACTTATTTTCCACCATAATTTGCAAATAAATTCATAAAAAATCCTACAATGTGATTTTCTGGAGAAAAAAATTCTCAATTTGTCTGTCATAGTTGACGTGTACCTATGATGAAAATTACAGGCCTCTCTCATCTTTTTAAGTGGGAGAACTTGCACAATTGGTGGCTGACTAAATACTTTTTTCCCCCACTGTATATACACACCAAATACACACTCACTCACACACACTACACTGTCACTCCCAAACAAAACCCTCATACATTCACATACACTACATACGCACACATACCCATAACACACACACGCATACCGACACGACACAAACACTCACACATACACACACCCACACTCACACACACTTTTACACTCATAATTTGATGCTGCTGCTCTGTTCTTTATTTTACTCTTATTATTATCTATCCTGATACCTAGTCACTTTACCCTGCGTTCATGTACAGTACATATTTACCTGACATACCTTGTACCCCTGCACATTGATCTGCTACTGGTACTCCCTGTATATAGCTGCATTCTTGTGTAGTTGATTTTATTCCTCTTGTGTTAGTTACTATTTAATTTTGTATTATTATTATTAAACTCTGCATCGTTGGGAAAGGTTCGTAAGCAAGCATTTCACTGTAAAGTCTACCCCAGTTGTATTCGGCGCATGTGATAAATAAAATGTGATTTGATTTGATTTGTGTCTTTCTGTGTGTCTGATCCATTGAGCCATGTAATAATGCTCTGTGTTGTGTGGACTGTAATGTGTTGACTGTGTTGCGTGGAGGAGCTCCAGACAGAGGGGCTGTTTGTTCAGGGCCGTGCCCAGGAGAGGAGAAGGGACAACGATACAAAGAGGCAGGGTGACCTGGGGCTGGAGCTCTGTTGTCCCATGAACAGGCCAGGGTGAGGTCCGCTCTGGGACTGAGGAGAGGCTGAACTCTTTTTGTCTATTGAGTCAGCTAAACTCTGACATAGTGTCTCTATTGAAGAAACCTAAACTCATTCTGTGTCCTTGTCTAGTCCTGATTTGGTCTATTGGTTTAGGCAGGGATTGTAATAAAACAAGTTCTGTCAAATTGCTTTCATGGAGAAAACCTCTCTCACTCCAGAGGGAATACTGCAGCTGTGCAACTCTCATGCTTGTCTTCAACTTCTGTATTTGGATTGTATTGTTCAGTATCTTAGTTGTGATTTCTATGTAGTTATTTTGCTGAAGTCATGACTTAAGACAAGGCTTTCAAAGGGTGGATTGAGTAAGTGCTTGTTTATTTGTGAGTGAGTGTTTTTTCTCCTCTGACTCCCATCTGTACACCACAGCACTGATCCCGTCCATCCCCCACCCTGGCCTTCCCTGGTCCTGGGGCTAATGGTCCCGGAGGCCCGGTCCAGACAGGGACACTGTCCTGCTGCCCTGCCCCAGCCTCCCCCTCTCTCACCTGGGTCAGCCCACTGAGGACAGGGTCTAGTATAAGATTAATGGAGCTCACCACTGGAGCAAGGTGTACAGTACGTGTGTGGGACAGGTTGTTTGTGTGTGCGTGTTTGTAGAGAGAATGAGTCTCTCTGTCTAAGGCTTCAGGGGTAAACTGTAATCTCTGGATCAGTGGTGTGGTTTGACCATATTGGACATTTTAGGACTGTTTGCGTGTACGTTGATGTTTGTGTGTGTGTGTGTATATGTAACATATATACAGCTGACACACATGACCTTTATTTAGCAGGTAATTATACGGTCCTATGTGACTCTCTCTCCCTACTCCTTTCTACTCTCTAACTCTACCCATCTCATTCTCTCTGCTTCCCCTTTCTCTTTTTTCTCTCTTTCTCTCTCTCTCCTACCCATCGCATTCTCTCTTTACCCACTCTCTTCCTTCCTCTCTCGCCCTACTTTGCCCTCCCTCCCTCCCGCCGTCCCTCCCACCCTCTCTCTCTCTCTGTGTGAAGAGTGCTGTTTCAGCAAGGTCTTCTGTTCATTCTCAAGGTGTCCCCAGTCCGCCTCTCCTTTCCCCAGCTCTCTCTCTCTTCTTTTTTGAAGGCCCAGTTAATGGATTGGCCTTATATACCTTCCAAATGGAGCTCTCCCAGCCTTAATTCCCTTCCTGATAAAGATCCCCTTTTACCTTCCCTTTCTATAAGTCTCTACCTGATTTCAGACACACTGGGAAGGGCAGATGAGCACCACATCCTACCTCTGTGTCCAGGCCAGGGGAAAATGGACTCGGGTGAAAGAGAATCAATGTTTTTTCCATTTATGTGTTAGTGAGTCGGAATGAGGGGTCTGTATGGTGGTAAATAGGAGATATCTGAGTCTTTACCATATATTGGCTGTACAGACAGACACAGTGTCTGTTGTGGGATTGGAGGCTTTCAGCAGCTTTGTGGGGACAGGAGGTTATCAGGAGGATCTGGAGAATGGCAGGTATAGCTGTCAAAGCTGTCAGCTCCTCTGAACCTGTACGACCACACACACACACACACACACACACACACACATACACTCACACACACACACACACACACCCCACTGGATGATGTCTGACTGTCTCCAATGGACAGAATACAGGCAGTTTGACCTGCTTGGCTACTGAAGCATGTCCTATTGTACTGTGTATGCTGCCTGGTGTATTTTAAAAACAACTCTAAAATACTTTTGGTAAAACTACAAATGAGACAACAGCTCACAACAGAAGTGCTTACATAGAGAGATTTTACTGAATAGAAGCTGGCCTAACATCTACCCCCCAACTCTCTCCATCCTCATATCCTCCACCAGAAAACTATAACCTCCTCAGAGGCACTGTGTTGTGCTGGTGAAGATAGTGAGGAGAAATGGGGTTAGAGAGTGATGGAAAGAGATTGAGAAGCCTAATGGTAGCTCCAGCGCCTTCATACATCCTTTACATGTCATCATATCTATACAGCAATACAACAGGCATAAGATTTATATCATATTATCAAAAAATATGCAATTCTTAAATATGTCACATCTACTAGTGGTTTCCCCTCTGGTTCCTCCCCCTCTGGTCCCTCCTCCCACTCAAACACAGAGAGACAGACAGAGGGCTAATCTAGCTGCATGTTTGATGCATTTTTAACCAGCTCTGGACTCTTCATGTTTCCAGCCAGCTGAAGATCGCATCTGCCATCATTTAATCAGTGCAGGAATCACAGTGCATAATAAAACACTATTAATATACCCCAATCCCCTCCTCAGCCACTTACTGAACCACAGGAAAAAAGACTGCATTTTATTTCCTCCCCATTTTCACTCTTTCGTGTAGCAGTTAAAAGAGGGAGAGATTTGTCCAGTAATTATGCTCTCGTTAGGACAGAGAGAATGTTTAAGTGGTGTTAGTAGTATAAAGTGTGTGTGGCTGGGCTGGCTAGGCTGGGCTGGCTGGCTGGCTGGGCTGGTTGGGCTGGCTGGTTGGTTGGGCTGGTTGGGCTGGCTGGCTGGTTGGGCTGTCTGGTTGGGCTGGCTGGCTGGGCTGGCTGGTTGGGCTGGCTGAGCTGGGCTGGCTGGTTGGGCTGTCTGGTTGGGCTGGGCTGGCTGGGCTGGACTGGCTGGGCTGGGCTGGCTGAACTTGCTGGGCTGGCTGGACTGGCTGGACTGGGCTGGCTGGACTGGGTTGGCTGGCTGGACTGGGCTGGCTGACTGGGCTGGATGGCTGGGCTGGCTGGTTGGGCTGGGCTGGGCTGGCTGGACTGGCTGGACTGGGCTGGCTGGACTGGGCTGGCTGGCTGGTTGGGCTGGCTGGACTGGCTGGGCTGGGCTGGCTGGCTGGGCTGGCTGGACTGGGCTGGCTGGGCTGGCTAGACTGGGCTGGCTGTGCTGTGCTGTGCTGTGCTGGCTGGACTGGCTGGCTGGACTGGCTGGACTGGCTGGACTGGCTGGTTGGGCTGGTATTCAGGGTGAGGAGCTGTAGTTATATTTCATCAGAGGACAATTTCTTACTGTACCTACTGCTGAGTGTTTGATGGGGTGTGGGACTTCATGGACCACTGCGTCCAAAGAGATCAAACACACAGAGAGGGCATAGAGCAAGCCTCCACATTTATTGGG